>NW_023494806.1:691253-908753 GCF_904425465.1 Colossoma macropomum | reverse complement strand
GACCTTTAATGAAGTAAATGAGGGTCAGTGATTTATGTTTCTGGTCTTGTCTGAGTGTTCTGTACTGAATTGTTCCGCCGTGAAGCATTACTGCAGTAAGTAGTCTCAGAGATCTCCTAAAGCTTTGTTCTGCTAAGGAACCTGGACACTCAGTATGACTGATCATGGACAATACTCAAAAATCCATCTCTTAAAAAAGATGGTTCTTCAAGGGTTCTTTAGTAAAGACAATGGCTCTTTTTACAACCATGAGTTCTACATAGAACCATTTGCATGCTTAAATGTGTTTTTGCATGGTGAAACCGTTCTTCAGATTACCAGAGAATGTTTTGTACATGGTTCTATATAGTATCATGTGTATGGTTCTATATAGTATCATTTGCATGCTTGGATTCTATATGGTTCTATATAGTACCATGTGTATGGTTCTGTATAGTATCATTTGCATGCTTGCATTCTATATGGTTCTATATAGTACCATGTGTATGGTTCTGTATAGTATCATTTGCATGCTTGGATTCTATATGGTTCTATATAGTGTCATGTGTATGGTTCTATATAGTATTATTTACATGCTTGGATTCTATATGGTTCTACATAGTATTATTTGGTTTATGGTTCTATATAGTATCATGTGTATGGTTCTATATAGTATTATTTACATGTTTGGATTCTATATGGTTCTATATAGTATCATTTGCATGCTTGGATTCTATATGGTTCTATATAGTATCATGTGTATGGTTCTATATAGTGTCATTTACATGCTTGGATTCTATATGGTTCTATATAGTATCATTCATAGTATCAAGACATGTTTGGTGTCTGAATTTTGCTCCTTCTGTTTCTGATCTTTATTGGTTTCACCTAATGTCTGAGTTGTGTTGCACCATCTAATTTTAAAGAAGGATTAGCAGATCTGAGATTAAAGCTTTAATAACTTGACCTGACATTAATTTTGATTGTCCACCATGACGGATTTGGCAGTATAAACAAGTCTGAGCACTAATCACTGTCTGTAAGTAGTGAAGTAATGAAAACCAGCACAGGGCTACATCAGATACAGCTTTGAAAGAGTGAATTCAGGCTTTTAAACAGTCCATCATTAGACCTGGAGCCTCTGCGTAGGATGAGCTGTTTAGCCAGGACTGAGAAAACTGCTAATAACATATACAAAACCTTTTAGTAACTGAATTAAAATATTTTAAAAACAGCCACTCTGTATGTTATTCTGTAAGGTGCAGTTTTACAGTAAAACCTCCATCATTACTTATTCCTAAAGCCTAACACACAGAGCATTATTAGAGTAGCCTGTTAGTCTGTTAGTTAACTGTCTGCTGGATGCAGTATATTCAGTCTGTCTTCAGTTGTTTACTTCAGTTTCTAGCAATTTATAACTGTAAAATATAAGTGGATTAGTGAGATCCTGCTGGTGTGGGTTAACTCTATTTCAGTGATGCACACAAAAGCTACATGAGTGCTAATAGCACCCCCTTGTGGTGAGAATCGTTAACCATAAGCCAGCGAGCTACAACAAAGTCTATATAAGTTTTCTATGTTTTATATTATATGGGGATTATAGATTTACTCATAAAGAGAGAGAGATTTTCTGTTCTGCAGAGAGCAGAATTTAATTTAATCCCTGAATGAAGTTTAAATCTGAGTTTAAAGTAACAGTGTGACAGGATTAAATTCTATCTAGATTTACTGTAAAATTATCCAGGATTAAAATAATGTGTAATGTATAAAAGTGTAAAAAAATGCATAAAATGCTGAATAACATAACCCTGATTATTTTAAAACTAGGTTTAAAGTTTGGTGCAACAAGATTAATAGATAAACCTTAATTTATATTTAAGCTTAATTCTTGTTGGTGCAACATACCCCATATATTTTAAATGAATATTACGTCTAATATTTTGATGAACTTCATACACATTAAAAATGATTCTGCTACACCTGTGACACATTATGAAGCACAACATACAACAATGGTGAGCCCGGACTGCTGAGCAGCTGAGGTGTTATATAAAGCACGAATGGGAAAAATTCCGCTTTCAGAACTACAACAGTCGCTGTCCTTGGTTCCCAAATGATAACCGAACGGTGTTAAATGGAAAGGTGATGTAACACAGTGGTAAACATGCCTCTGTACCAGCTTTACTGGAATTCATAATGTTTGTACAATAAAGCCATACAAATCATTCAGAACAATACGGCGCTATGTTCTGTTCCCCTCAGCACCTGGTTGAATTTCTCCACAGGCTTCAGATGAAGACGTTTTTAAGGTGTTGAAGGAAAGAGAAACGTTTTTCAAAGGCAAGCGGTGGAATTATCACCTCCGCTGAAATCACGGCCTACGAAAGAAACAACAGGACGGTGATACGGTCAGAGGTGCCTGTGCTGCCCGGCCACATTAATCAAACACGCTGGAATTAACTTTCAATTGACTTTCCTCTCCGAGGGCGAGCGCTTGGCACGGTGAGGAACTGAGTCAGTGCAGCAATCTGCTCTCTCTGTCAGAGAGCCGGACTCACTCTGCACAACACAGAATCAGAGATGCACTGAAAAAAAAGAATAATACTTTCATAAATTTGGGTATAACACATTTTGAGAGGTAAAACAGCCGACATATGGGAAGATACTTTTTATTTCTCAAATAAAAGTAATATTAATCATATTATACACTCTTAAAAAGATGGTTCTTTAAGGGTTCTTTAGTGAAGACATAGAACCATAAACACTCATGATTAAATAGTTCTTTGCATGGTAAAATAGTTTGGCAGATAGATGGAGAATGTGTTGCATATGGCTCTATCTAGAACCTTTTTGAAAATGGTTCTATATAGCACCAAAAAGGGTTCTTCTACTGTTACAAGCTTGACATTGTAACAATAGTAGAAACATTTTTCTTTTAATATAAAGAACCATGTACAACACAGGGTCTAGATTAGTCCAGATGGATGTTGGAGAGGGTCTAGATTAGTCCAGATGGATGTTGAAAAGGGTCTATATTAGTCCAGGTGGATGTTGGAGAGGGTCTAGATTAGTCCAGATGGATGTTGAAAAGGGTCTATATTAGTCCAGGTGAGTGTTGGAAAGAGTCTAGATTAGTCCAGGTGGATGTTTGAAAAGGGTCTAGATTAGTCCAGGTGAGTGTTGGAAAGGGTCTAGATTAGTCCAGATGGATGTTGAAAAGGGTCTAGATTGGTCCAGGTGGACATTGGACAGGGTCTAGATTAGTCCAGGTGGATGTTGAAGAGGATCTAGATTAATCCAGGTGGTGAGTGTTGGAAAGGGTCTAGATTAGTTCAGGTGGATGTTGAAGAGAGTCTAAGTTAGTCCAGGTGGATATTGGACAGGGTCTAGATTAGTCCAGGTGGATGTTGAAGAGGATCTAGGTTAATCCAGGTGGTGAGTGTTGGAAAGGGTCTAGATTAGTTCAGGTGGATGTTGAAGGGAGTCTAAGTTAGTCCAGATGGATGTTGGAGAGGGTCTAGATTGGTCTAGGTGGATGTTGGAGGGGGTCTAGATTAGTCCAGATTGATGTTGAAAAGGGTCTAGATTGGTCCAGGTGGATATTGGACAGGGTCTAGATTAGTCCCGGTGGATGTTAAAGAGGATCTAGATTAATCCAGGTGAGTGTTGGAAAGGATCTAGATTAGTTCAGGTGGATGTTGAAGGGAGTCTAAGTTAGTCCAGATGGATGTTGGAAAGGGTCTAGATTGGTCTAGGTGGATGTTGGAGGGGGTCTAGATTAGTCCAGGTGGATGTTGGAGAGGGTCTAAGTTAGTCCAGGTGGATGTTGGAAAGGGTCTAAGTTAGTCCAGGTGGACGTTGGAGAGGGTCTAGATTAGTCCAGGTGGATGTTGAAGAGGATCTAGATTAATCCAGGTGAGTGTTGGAAAGGGTCTAGATTAGTTCAGGTGGATGTTGAAGAGAGTCTAAGTTAGTCCAGGTGGATGTTGGAGAGGGTCTAGATTGGTCTAGGTGGATGTTGGAGAGGGTCTAGATTGGTCCAGGTGGATGTTGGAGAGGGTCTAAGTTAGTCCAGGTGGATGTTGGAAAGGGTCTAAATTAGTCCAGGGGGACGTTGGAGAGGGTCTAGATTAGTCCAGGTGGATGTTGAAGAGGATCTAGACTAATCCAGGTGAGTGTTGGAAAGGGTCTAGATTAGTTCAGGTGGATGTTGAAGAGAGTCTAAGTTAGTCCAGGTGGATGTTGGAGAGGGTCTAGATTGGTCTAGGTGGATGTTGGAAAGGGTCTAGATTGGTCCAGGTGGATGTTGGAGAGGGTCTAGATTAGTTCAGGTGGATGTTGAAGAGAGTCTAAGTTAGTCCAGGTGGATGTTGGAGAGGGTCTAGATTAGTTCAGGTGGATGTTGAAGAGAGTCTAAGTTAGTCCAGGTGGATGTTGGAGAGGGTCTAGATTGGTCTAGGTGGATGTTGGAGAGGGTCTAGATTAGTCCAGGTGGATGTTGGAGAGGGTCTAGATTAGTCCAGATAGATGGGAAGAAGCAGTTGTGGAGTCTGGAGGAGGTAATAAATACTCTGGTTCTTTCTGCCAGATGGCAGGAGGGTGACGAGTCCATGAGAGGGGTGGGAGGAGTGCTGGTGGCTTTGTGGATGCAGTGCTTGTGGTAGGAGGGAGGTTTTCCTGCCGCTGTCACCGCTGGCTCGCTCATGGGGACTCACAATTTTCTGTAAAGCTGCTTTGTGACAACGCCTGTTGTAAAAAGCGCTGCATAAATAAACTTTGACTTGACTTTGAACTTTCTTTTGACTCAGAGGTGTCGATGGTGGGTAAAGACACCCTGATGATCTTCTCAGTTATCCTCACAATCCGCTGTAGGGTCCTGCAATCTGAAACGGTGCTTTTCCCATACCAGACAGCAAGACGGCTGGTCAGGACGCTCTCTACTGCCCCCTGTAGAATGTACTGAGGATGGAAGGGGGGAGGTTTGCTCTCTTCATGCTCCACAGGAAATGAGGTCTCTGCTGGGATTTCTCGGCTAGGTGGGTGTTGAGGTTCCAGGTGATGTCGTCGGTGATGTGCACACCAAGAAAGTTGGTGCTTTTAACACTCTCTACAGTTGAGCCGTTGATGCGCAGTGGATCACGGTCACTATGAGTGTTCCTGAAGTCAACAATCATCTCTTTCGTCAACATTAACATATAGATTGTTGTCTCTCAGTTTGCCAGCCACTCCACCTCCTCCCTGTATACTGATTCGTCACTGTTGCTGATATGGCCCACCACTGTATTATCAGCAAACTGATATTACACGTTCTAGACTCAGTTATCAGTTTTAAGTATTTCTACCTCGTAGCTATCCTCGGGCATTTTATCAGAAACACCTTCCAGGCAAGGGCACTTTGTAGGCTACCATGTCAGGGTCACTGCTGTGGGTTAATGTAGCTAACAAGTAATGAAAGCTTATACTCCACCTATTAGCATGGTACTAACTGCATGCCTGAATCATCAAAGACTCACATCAAAGCTTGTGGAATTGTTCATTAATCTCTAATAGACTTGATTATGTGGTTTCTGACACTACAACACACTGTTATCATAAACCTGGACTAAAGGACGGTTATGACATCAAAACAAACTGGAAAAAGTAAGAAGTGCAGACTCAAACCTGCCCACAGAGAATATAAATCAAATGTAAATGTGCATTCATGTAAATTCATGTATGTAAATAGTGAGGAATTATGTAATTATTACATTTAACTGTAAACAGAACATGCAGCAAAATGGCAAAAGTAATTGTAGGTGCCTAAGGGTTAAACTATGATTTCCCAGAAGATGAATGCATGCAAGCTCTGCTGCACATAGACCAGTAAACTAATTAGGAATATGAATAAGTTGTAAATATTAATGCTGCATATTCCCACACTGCGCTCATGAGTTCACCAGCAAAACAAAACATGCTGCTGATCTATTAATGTGCATGAAGCATTGAGAAGATCTCGTTCTGTGCCGAATCACTAATGATTTGTTAAGCGTTGTTGAAACAATTTGAGTTTTGTACAAAACTCTTCACTTTTTTCCATTAAATGCTTTTTGCACATTGTCATGTTTCTGCTCTGGTGGTCCTGCACAGTCTTTATCTGTAGATATTTAAACATCAGCGTCAGAGATTGTTTGTGTTGGTGAATAACATCACGGCTTGATTGGGTCACAATTACGAGCTGAAGCCAGGTCCAGATCAGGCCACGATCCCCTGCCCCTTTTGTCTCTAAAGTAGTAGTGCCTTAGTAGTAGTGTCAGACTTGATGTTTCTATATCTGTTTGTGTTTCTTTGTGATGATCCAGCTCAGAAATCCAGTTCAAACACTTCCTGAATCTGTAGAGTCGCCCTTTCCATTCCATCTTATCTCGAGATCATACGAGACTCACATCCGGAGTTATGAGCCTATGAAGAGGGGCTGAGATACACGTCATCTGCCTCTCACCGTGTGGAACTGGTGGATTCGTGTGTCCATCTACATTCTGTGTGAAACTGACCAATGGGTACTCAGGAATATCACTAAGGACTGACCATCACGCTGGAAACCCTTCATTCTTCATTCAGCCCACATCGGAGACTCATGTGAAATGGCCCATACTCACACTCATACTCTGAGTATGCTCATACTTTACTTTGAGTTTTCATTTCAAAATGTGATTGTTTGCTTCCTAATTATGTGCAAGTTCTATAAGTTATGTAAAAGTCCTGCATAGAGCTGCCGTCGCTGTTTTCCATTCCTAACAACTAAAAGCAACCTGCTTAGACTGCGGCCCGTATTCACAATCAGTGATGAATCAAAAACTTCCAAAAAAAAACAAAACGTTTTTTACTCACTAATTGGTCCCAAAAACATAATTGGTTGATTCCTCTGTCACTTCCTAATTATGTTGGTAGTTAATCTAACATGTAAGGCCTTCAGTCCAGCTCCTGAAGTCCTAACCAATGGGAGAGCAGCTCAGCTGTATCTGTTTAGATATCACAGAGAAAACAATCCTAACTGGATCATTTCTGTTTCAAGATTTTAACCCTTTCATTTATTTTTTGTTTTCTTATGTTACAACAATTAAATAAGATTATTACCACAATACAGAGCGTTAGAATGTGATGCTTATATTACATAAAATCAACTAAACATTACAGTCATGTTTTATTTCCTGGAATTCCTCAGTCCTTCTCTGTAGCCTATCGTGCTATTGGTGGGTGTTTGGGAGGGTATTTTGGAGCAGTTGGGATTTGGCCAGTCTCTTTCAGTAGTGATGATGTGACGCTGGACTTTAGCTTTGGCTTTCTGAGCTGCTTTCTGCTTTCGGTCTGACCATCTGTGCACCAGCATCCGCACTGCTGAGACCCGACTGCCTGTTTGGTCCACTGAGTGCAGGGGGATCTGTGGAGGCGGCTGTTTTTGTAAGTTATTTGGGCAAAAATGACCTAAAAATGCTGACTTTGTACGAAAAACATTAAAAAAAAGATTTTATAAAGGGCTGTTTATACAAGCATGAAAGCATTATTAGAGATAAAGATACTTTCATACTGTATATATAATACATATTATATATAGACTCATGAGGCATTATTATTACATACAGACATACATTATTAAATACAGTGTATGTAATATAAATAAGATATTTTCATTATTACATGTAGATACTTACATACTGTATATATAATACATACGACATTTTTATTGCATGTTAGATACATATATAATACAAATGAGGCATTATTATTGAATATAGATACAAACATACAATACATGAGACATTACTGCATATAGATACTTACTGTATAAATAATACATATGAGGCATTATCGTTACATGTAGATACATACTGTATATATGATGCATTTGAGACATTATTATTGCATATAGATACATACTGTATATATGATGCATTTGAGACATTATTATTGCATATAGATACATACTGTATATATATATATATATATATATATATATATATATATATATATATATATATATGTAATACATATTAGACACCATTATTGCATATAGATACATAAACATAAACATAGCGAGCATTTTTATTGTTCTATTCATCATGAAATTTGAACACACTGAAAAGGATAGCTGGCATTTTCAAATTCTTTAATATGTATAATACACATGGGACATGTTTTACATATGAGACATTATTATGTTTAGATACTAATACATATATAATATGTTTGGAACAGTTATGTGTGGTGTAACTGTTTGCCGTTGTGGTTATAATCACATATTGTGTGAGTATGATGTCTATCAGCATAAGAAACAATGGCAGCTGGTCTGTAGATGACCGCAGATGGGTCCAGTACACAGACACACAGCCGCGCTGGCCCGTTTCCGTGGAGACTAACAGCCAGGTGCAGTTTCTGCCATTTGGAAACTTTGGCATTAGGATTGTGAACCATTTTCAGCAGCCTGTCTCATTCAGACAGCCATCATTATAAACCATCCATTTAGCACCGCGCCAGAGCCGTGATGGTACCCCGCCATCATCACACGTCATACATCACAGCTGATCAATTAGCGCATTGATTTTTAATTAGATTAATATCACACGAGCTGATCCAAGAAATATGTTAATTTGGCAAATATATTTCACAGTGTCAGTGTTACAGCAGCAGCAGCCACAAAGTCTGTATATTTATATAATATCGCCTCTGTTGGATCAAAACCTCGTATGTCCAAAATCATAACTTCACAGGAGAAGGAAAAAAGCTTCTTTACTTTTAATGTAAATCACTTTTGATCCATTCCTCATGAAATTTACACACAATGTAAAGGACAACAGGAATTTTCAGATTATGTCAAAAACTGTAAAACGTCAAAAATGGAGATACAACGTTTTGTTCTGAAGGCAGCGATATATATGTATGTGTATATATATATATATATATATATCTATATATTCACACACACGCATATAAATATTTCCCACTTCATTAAAAACCACCTTCTTGTTTCTACACTCACTGCCCGTTTTATCAGCTCCACTGACCATATTTACAGACTGTAGTCCATATTCTCCTTTAGAACCATATACGCATTCTCCGTCAATCTGAAGAACCATTTCACCTTTCAAAGAACTCTCTGATCATGCAAATGGTGCTTTCAGTGCTCATGGTTCTATATAGAACAATTTTCTTTACTTAAGAACCCTTGAAGAACCATCCTTTTTGAGCGTGCACAACCATTTCACTGTTTTGCTCTGTATTCTGAAGACACACTGTATGAGAATTAACACAACCCGGCTCGTAGATTAATTCCCAGATGAACTGTTTGTATTGTATGATGTGCAATAGGCAGCCGTTCACTCTACAGCAGTGATAAATTCTCCTGCGCTTCCCCTGCAGCACAGTTTAGCATCTCCCCTTCCTCATCAGCTCATTAACAAACACTTCCGTGAGTGGACTTTAAACGGCACAGTGCAGTGAGACTGACTGGGAAATCATGCGTTAAAGGGCCTGTGCTACAGTCGCACCGATTCTGTTTTATTCAGTGCGAGCACCTGATTTTTACTGAGCCTGATGCCATAAAGAATTACAGTTAAATCATTAAATCTATCTGATGTTAAATGAAAGTCGTTATCTCGCTCTGCTACATCAGTGATCTCTGATCGAGCAGCGCTGCAGTGAAGGTTTAGTTCCCTGTCAGAAAAGCTCTTCTGTACAGCTGTAAGTAAAGTAGGTTTCATAGTTTTGATCCTCATCTGTCTCTTTCAGCAGCAGCACAGCGACAGGAATCACATCCGAGGCTGACGCATCCGAGGAGCTCATGCTTCCAGTTTTCCGTCTTGTTGGAGTCGTTTGATTGGCTGGTTGAGCTGTAGCTGAATGTCCTCGGAAGCCAGATAGACACTGTGTGATTTGGTGACTCACACTGTATGTTTGAATAGACCATCGTGTTTGGACAAAGCTACGATTTATATACTCACACTGTACGAAAACGCGCTACGTGAAACGCAGCCTCTACAGACGCTACCCAGTTATCAATAAAGCTGATTCATTCAGAATAACACGAGTACTGAGTAACACGCTGAGACACTGAGCAGCGCTGCTAACACTGAGCACTGTTTTACTTCGTATCTATGTTTCAACAAACCCAGAGAAGAGCCAGCTGCAGACAGTGCTAGTGAACTGCTGTTAGTTAACCTATAGTTACAGGCTAACGTTAAAATGGAATTTAAAATGGTGTTCTATGTGCTGCCCTTTCACTGCAGCTTCAACATTGACTACTTTGAATTTTATCATTATAACTGTTGACTTTAACATCATTAACTCAGCTGTGATGAAGTGTTTGCCTCAAATGTGCACATACTGACCGGCCGAGTTTACCATCTTTATCCTCTCTGCGGATGACCTGAAGCCACAGATCTCTCCTTTCACTGTCCTTCGCTCTTTGGGGCAGAAAAGAAACATTCTTTTTTTGGGGCAAGCAAAATGGGACACAGCATCTTTTAGGCATGGTGCCGCTAGTATTTACACTTTTGAACCACTTTGACCGTTTTTTTTTTTTCATCCAAAAGAGGGCGTAGTCGTTCGGACAAGAGGGAAGTGACGTATGCCTGCTCTCAACCAGGGCAGTTGGACGCAAAGACAATGGTCACTTTAAACATTCCAACTCGGCAAATTCCTACCAGGAATGCACTGTTTTCACACACATTCACAACCGCGTCCCTAAAATGGGTGGAGACACGTAGGCTAACAAAACGGAGGCGAAAAAGTCAACATTTCCTACCGAAGTCCGTATATGTGACTTTACTCTTTTTGACTGAATAGAATAGCGAGGTATTAATGTTAATCTTTAAAACTGTCTGTGTAAATCAGGCTGTAGAGAGACCGCACTGTCCTACCGTGAACATCACAGTCTGCTTTTACCTTTAGTGCTCAGAGTTAGTCTTTAATGCTTAGAGCCCAGGAGAACTTTAGAACGCAGGCTGAGTTGGCTAATTCTCTCCTGAGCAGGTCAGCACTGAGCTTCAGCTAAGCTTAGCTAACCTTAAATAATTCATCCCAGGTACTAGCAGGGATGGCATTTCAATCATTTCAACATTCGAGGATTTGCATTCACACTCTGTGGTCTGTGTGCAGCTGGTTATCAAGGCAGACAGGGCTGAAGTTGCAAATTGGCAAATTTGAACAAAACGCCGGTGAATAAGAAGCCGTCTTCAGCTTCTCCGAGGCAGGGAGTGTTTTCAGAGCAGGGCTTTTGTTTTTGGGATAACAAGCTTTGGCTACTGTACATATCGTTGCTGTCCAGAGAAAACCATGTATCTCCGTTTTTGTTGACTTTTAGTTTTCTACATCATTTCAACATGCCAGCTGTCCTTTACACTGTGTAAAAAAATTTCATGATGCATTGACCAATAGAAATGCTCTAAAATCACTTGGAACAAAATCTCTTTACATTAATTTACATTGAAAGGTAAGAGTTTTTTTTGCCTTCTCCTGTAAAGTTACTATTTTGGAGGTACTTGTTTTTCATTGGACAGCGACGATATGCATCTAGTTAACACTAGAGTTATAAAAAATCCGCATGAGCTGGTTTATAATTTGCAAACAATAAAAATATTGCAAATGTAAACATTAGTGGTCAACCTACAGTGTAGGACTCACTTGCTATTGTCAAAGTTTAATGTTGCGCTCGTTCGTGTAGGTTCATTATCAACCTGGCAACCCGTGTGAGTCTGAGGAGGAGGGGGCGGGGCCAGACAACTGCTGTTAGTATTACATATTGCTCCTAGACAAACAAACAAAGGGTGGTTTCTGGCTATTTGCACAGTCCCACAGTCAATTTTGAATTTGTTATTTTTGTGATGTCACAAAAAAAAACCCCAACACATTTACATACAGCTGCCTATACAGCCATTTAGCCCCGCCCATTTATACTGGGAGTCTTTCAGCCTGGACTGCTTTTTGAATAAGACTTGATACAGGGCAGCCAATCAGAGCAGAGCTCATTTACATATACACATCTTAAAGGTCCCAGACAGCGAGCATATAATGGTCCAATGGCTTGATAAGGCCGGCTATTTGCCACTGCTGGTTCACCCTCAGTCCACCCAGATTATTGTCCTGCATACAAGCTCTAACTAGTTTTTAATCTCCTCAAACAGATTTTAAATGCACAAAGCTTTTTATTTTAGATAAATAAAATAAGACAAATATCACAAACAACTAAGAGAAAAAAATAATGACTAGGCCTGATGTGAAATGATTTTATAGAAAATGTTGTTTCTGACACTGTTAAAATTATTTTACTGATTAAAATGATTTACTAAACTAACTTTTTTAGTTATACTAAACAATGTATAACTAAAGAAAGCTGGTAAAGTACGTTGGACTATGAGTAGAAAATGAGCGATGCGTGGAATTTTGTCTATTACTCTGCTTTACCACTGGTGGACCACCCAGAAAACGCTGAGCAAAATGCCAGTGGGTCACCAGCTTTGCCATCAGCGGGCCGACAGTGGTCCACTATCCTCCTGCTATTAGGGCGTGCAGTAACTGTTTAATCCTAAGCGACACAGAAAGGTTTGAAATGGTAACGTAAAAATGGATTATGACTGTTTTTGGTGTGCACACAAACATGAGTGGACCTCAGGGAAAAATCTAAATTCTGAGTAAAATGTGGATATGGGCCCTTTAACGCAGCCGTCAGTCTGAGTGGATTAGGCCCTCAGTGTAATCGTTCAGCTGAAATTATTATTCCATTCCAGCCAGCAGGTAGTGCCAGCAGAGCCGAGACAGTTGCAGGAACAGATTTGCATTCCGGTTACACACTCTGTGAGCCCTGTCATACACGTCCCGGCTGACTCCAGCCTTCATATTTTAAAATATATTGTCATTTAATGAGGCTCCGCTGTGCGTGTGCGTTCCCGCACATGCGTGTCAGTGTAAGTTTAAAGCTGCGCTGTAGTCAGAACCGTAACGACAAGACTGCTCATTAAGAAAGCATGATGAGCAGATTTTATTTAGCAAGCGTAAATGTTTCAGGGTGTTTGTGGAACCTGGGGAACAGCGGTGTTCTGTGACGGTGGGTTTGGGCGTGGGGGGGAGTGCTGCCTGTGTCAGGATGAGGTGAGTCAGAGCAGACAGCGCTGGGGCTCAGCTATCAGCCTCAGGCTAACGCGATAACGTGCAAACTCTGGCAAGCTTGCAGGCACTCCAGTGGATTAATGCCATTATATATTAAACTGTAAAGTGCTGGAGAGGAGCCAAATCTACTGCACTAGTGTGGAACCACTCTAGTGCATTAATGAGGAGCTGTATTCTAGAACAAATATATTAAACTGTGTTGTACCACACAGTAGTGTTAACTTCTGTTCTAGTGCACTAGAATGGGCCACGCTTGTGCGTTGATGAAGAGATGTATTCTAGTACAAAGATATGTGACTGTGTTGTGCTGCACTAGTGTGAACTTGGGTTCTCGTGCACTACTGTGGATCTGCATTCTAATGTTCTAGTGCACTAGTGGGGTCCTGCATTCTAGGTGCACTACTGTACTAGTGTACGAGTGTGAAGTTGTGTTTGGGTACTCTATTGTGAAACTGCTCTAGTGCACTAGTGTGTACTTGTGTTCCAGTGCACCCAATGTGGATCTGCATTCCATTGTAGTAGTGTGAAATTGTGTTCTAGTGCACTAGAATGAACCACTCTTGTGCATTAATGAAGAGCTGTATTCTAGGTCAAAGAGTGTACTAGTGTGTTCTAGTGTGCTAGTGTGGACCAGCATTCCATTGTACAAGTGTGAACTTGTTTTCTAGTGCACCCGATGGGCACTACCTAATGTAGTGCACTGCACTTTTGCATTGCATTCTAGCACCAAAACGTGAGCTGTGTTCTAGTGCACTAAGTCAATAGGTTCCAGTTCCCCATTGCACTGAACTTTGCACCATATGCAGTGTACTCTATTGCTCTAGTGTGGGCCTGTATTCTAGTGTGTTCTAAAGCAGAACTGTTCTAGTGCATTTGAGTTGTATGTCCAGCACTAAAATGTGGGCTTGTGTTCTACTGCACTGTGGAACTGTTCTAGTGCAATAATGTGGACCAGTATTCTAGGGCACTAATGTGGTTCTGTGTTCCACTGCGATAAGTGTGGACCTGTGTTCTAGAGCACTAATAGAGAACTCCTTTCTAGTGCTCTAGGGTATTGCTGCCTTCTAGTGCACTTATGTGGACCTTGATTCCAGTGCACTAACAGGGATCTCTGTTGAAGAGCACTAGTGTATACATGTGTTCTAATCTACTAATGTGTATATGTGTTCTATTGTACTAGCGTGGACCTGAGATCTAGACCACTAATGGTGATCTTCATTCTTCTGCACAAGGTTAAAGTTGTGTTCTAGTGCTCTAGTGTGCACCTGCATTCTAGTGCACGAATACCTCGGTTCTAATGCACTAATATGGATCTGAATTCTTGTGCACTGAACTGGCATGTTCTCCTATGGACTTTTTCTTAGTGTGGAACTGTTCTAGTGCACTAGTTAGTAGCTACATTCTCTTTACTTACATGCCTCCTGCCGGCTTAGCAGAGACTAACACTCCTTACTCCGTTCAGAACTCCAACTCCCAGAACCCTCTGGGGGAACATGACCACAGACTCTCAACAATCCATCTATCCACGCTCCCTTTCACCTGATTATTGATTGTTGACACCTGTTCTAGTGCCTATATAGCCTGTCAGTGTGTCCCAATTCAGGGGCTGTATCCTCCAGAGGCTGCATTTGAAGGCCGATTGGATCCAGGCCCTCAATTAGGACACACTGTGTTTGTGTCTGTAGCCTCATTGTGTGCATCAGTCCGCTGTGCATTACCGAGTCTTTATTTCTGTGTTCGACTTCCCAGCTTTCTTTTATTGCTTGTTTTCTTGTTCCCAATTCTACCCTGACCCCTGTTTTCTCTTTCATGTAGTGACCTCTAGCTCGTGTTCTCTCATTCTGATTTAGCTCAGCCTGTATTGGCCTGTTTGCCTGTGTATGGACCCTTGCCTGTTTTTGTACTGCGATACGTTTAGGCCTTATTAAACATTTTAACCACAGCCCGCTCCGCGAGTGTCTGACTCTTTCAAAGCCGTCACACAAATAAAGGTTAAAAAAGCATTAAATGACCACATCACTGTTAATACCAGCCTTGTTCTTTTTCAGCAGTGCTTCTTACACTTGTAATTGCTCTTGTTAATTTCCCAGAGTTCAGCAGTTCATTGTAGAGAAGGAAAAAGAGTAATTTACCAAGTTTTATTGTAGTCCACAGGTCCTAAAGGCAATTTTATATATATATATATTTATATATATATATATATATATATCACTGCTGGACTGAGAATAGTCGCACCAACCGTCCTGTGACCACTGATGAAGGACTAGAGGATGACCAACACAAACTGTGCAGCAACAGATGAGCTATCGTCTCTGACTTTACATCTACATGGTGGACTGACAAGGTAGGAGTGTCTAATAGAATGGACAGTGAGTGGACACAGTGTTTAAAAACTCTGCGAGGTACTCTGTGAGGGTCCATGGGGGTCCTGACCACTGAAGAACAGGGTAAAAGGGGGCTAACAAAGTATCAGAGAAACAGATGGACTACAGTCTGTAACTGTAGAACTACAAAGTGCACCTATATAGTAAGTGGAGCTGATAAAATGGACAATGAGCATAGAAACAAGGTCATGGTCATAATGTTATGCCTGATTGGTGTATATATATGTATATATAGTTGATATTGTGTTGATATTTCTGTAAAAATGTACACTTTTTAATCAACTATATTCTAAGCCATTTTTCCAGTACAGTGTGTCCTCGCTGTTTGTCCGGTTATCGGCAGCTGAACAGCAAAACCATCAGACCGTGGACGGATGTAATTTCCAATTGAACACAAAAACACGCTGACGGATCAGTAGAAACGCTGCTTTCATCAGTGGTTTGCGCTCAGCTCTGGGTGTTTAATTACGCACGAGGCAAAACTCGGCCTCAGCAGCCTCTTCACTGCCTCCACGCCGAGGATCAGCGAGGAAAATCTCATTAATTAGGTGCCACTCTGATTCAGCCAGACTCAACTGAGGAAGAGCACAGATACACTGCACTCTACACCTCTCTCTCTCTCTCTCTCTCTCTCTCTCTCTCTCTATTTCTGTTATGCTCCATTCCTTTTTTCTGTGATCCAGTCCAGGTCTTCTGCTGACTCTGACTGTTTGGCCTTCTGACATTGACTTAGCCTTGCCTATTTAAACCTCTGGGGTCCATGAACTCACCTGTGTGTCAAGTTCTCTGTCTCTATATCTGTGTCTGTATCTTTGTGATGATCCAGCTCAGAAATCCAGTTCAGACACTTCCTGAATCTGTAGAGTCGCCCTTTCCATTCCATCTTATCACGAGATCATGCGAAACTCACATCCGGAGTTATGAGCCTATGAAGAGGGGCTGAGATACACGTCATCTGCCTCTCACCGTGTGGAACTGGTGGATTCGTGTGTCCGTCTATATTCTGTGTGAAATCAGGACTGACCATCACGCTGGAAACCCTTCATTCTTCGCATGTGAAATGGCGTGCAGAGAGTTTACAGCTGCTGAAGGGTTTGGAAAGTAGTGATGAAGATAACGGAGCATTTAGATATGAAACATATGAGCATCATATTATATGAAGAGCCTTTAATTTAAGAAGATATGCACAAATCGAGAAAATGACTTCAGACTCCAGAGGGATAATATTTCATCTCCTTACAACCTCATAATTCAGAGCTTACAGTGACATTCAGTGGAAAAATGTACACAAGACAAAATGTATCAGCTCTTTAGTTTACCATGAATGCTACGTGGAGCTCCTTTTATGGGCATAACGCCGACTACAGAATGACTCGTGACCTCTGTGATGCTCCACAGCCACCAGTTCTATGGGTCAAAGATTTTTTAATGGAGATTATAAACTGGGTGCCTTTTAAAGTGGCTGAATTCACCCATTCGAAGGACTGCTTGGTCATGTAATGCATAACACCCGCACTCAAATTACACACTGAAAACATTGTACATATAAGATCAAACATTGTCTTTCTAGGTTATTTGTTGCCTTTATTCACTTGGTTATTCTGAGAAGGACTCATATTGTGAAGGCAGGGCCAGTCAGCGGGCTGTGTTTATGTGTAGAGAACTGAGAGTCAGTCTAGCACTGATGGCTGAGAGCCCTATTTGAGCTGGATTAGTATTACCTGGAGCCGTGCTGTAATTTGAGTGATTAACGAAGAGCTCTGCGATTTTAATCCAGTATGAATCTGCCTGTCCATAGTTTTTACAGTCTGCTAAGTAATTCTGGAGTCAATTATCTCCTATAATTATCCAAACTCAGAACAGCAGTCCTGCTCAAATCCACATCTCAGTGATGAAATAACAAAACTGGGTAAAAGCAAAAGACGAGGCTGAAGCTGGCTTCCCATTCGCCAGCTTCTTGATCAAATCTTCGTGTTTCACACAGGATCTTACCTAATTTCATTTATTTTAATTAACTGTACTTTGTTATGTTTGCTTGTTGGATTTTCTGTTTTTGTACTGAAAATATTTAATACAAATATTTTCACAGAAAAGAAATTCACTTTTCACCTTCAGTGGTTCAGCAGTTACATTCCAGTGCCTCAGTTTTCAAAAACATTTGAACAAGAAGCTGGTGAATAAGAAACGTCAGCTTCAAAGAAAACTGCACCTCCCTTTATTTGTCTTTTTTGTGACCTGAAGACCAGACTATCAGCTGAAATGGAGCTCGATTTGATCCGATTCCCTTTAACAGAACTGTCTGTGTGTTTCTCTGCTGAGCTGAATAACTGCCCATCCTGGGGGTCTGATGCTGTTCTTCCTCTACCTTGATCTGGTGCCACTGCTCGCCAGCCCTCTGAACCAGTCTGACCATCATGGAGCTTCTCGCTGTACAACACTGTGCAAACCTCACCTGCATCAACTGACCCTCCTGATGCTGCTGCTGCACAGACTCAAACGGTTTAATCAGAGCCGTTGCTGCTGTCTGGTGTGGAGAGCAAAAGGGGATGGGTTCCCCTTCTGAGTCTTGGTTCCTCTCAGTGTTTCTTCCTCTTGCTCTTAGTCAGTTTTTCCTGCCACTGTCGCCATTGGCAACACTCATAGGGGCTCAGACCAGAAATCCACAATGTTTCTGGTGATGGCCGAATCAGGAAAATGAACTTGTAAGCTCCTCTCATGAGGCAGTGCATTGTCTGTCTCGTTGATCGTCATTTGTTAAGCTGAATAACCTGCTTTACTAGCCTAATGCTCATCTATCTGCTGTTTAGCTGCTCATCACTGTGTTATTATTCAGACCTGTGGCACCTGTCGTAACATGCTGATGTAAACATCTGTGCGATGATGTTTTGATCTGGGCTATTTGGGGTAATTTGGAAAAATTACAGCGATCTTTGATCTCGTATGAATCAGCCAGTCAAATACACAGATTATATTACTGGACCTCTCCTGGTAAAACTAATCCAGCTTGAATAGGGCGAGACGCAGCGAGGCTGGAGTGAACTATTAGAGAAAACTTGAGTTGGGCCCAGTGCCATTTCACCCCCCGCCCCTACCACCCAGCCCTTAGACCTCTGTTTTAGCGTGTTCTCGTCTAGGGGTAGGGTGTCCTGATTCTTGTTGAGATAGAGGGGTGGGGTGAAGTGCTGGGGCTACATGACCCTCCAAACGGAGGATTTTCAGAGGCTCCAAACAGAGAGTTATGAGAAAAAGGAAAACCATTAAGATGGAGAACAAGAGACCAAAGAAACCCACAAATATGAGAATTTACTGTTAAAAAATTACGATAACCATCTTATTATCTTAGTTTAATGATGTTTCAATGTATTATGGTCATATGCTAATAGCATGCTAAGGTCTCCGAGCTAGCTAGCTAACTTTCCCGTTCCACCTTAAATAGTCCAGCAGTTCTGACACCTGAAGCGCCAGAATGTAACCGCTGCGCCATTTAAGGTGGAACGGGAAAATTCAAACAAGAAGCTGGTGAATATCTGATTTCAGCTTCATATCACTGAAGAATTAGGGGGGGTGATAATAAATAATTGTCTTATACCCCTCTTTGAAGGAATATGTCGCATACAGAGCAGCGCTGGCAGCTGTTAATGAAGTGATGCTCTTTTTATTTGAGGGTCCCATTTCAGAGGGAAGATTTCAACCACTACCCTGTAACTCAGTTCCAAGGGGTGACACTCAAAAACAAGGGTTAAGGGTAAATAGAAGAAATGGGACTGGGCCTTGGTGTTCAGCTGCCCAGATTGACGCTGATGCTTCAGTGTCAGTAAATGTTTGTTTTATCAGCTGTTCTTCTGTAGAGTCTCTGTTCTAGTGCGGTTCTGTGCTCTTCCTCACAGTAACTGAGATCTTCCTCGTCTCCTCTTCTGTCTTCAGTGTGAGAAATGTGGAACAGTCACTCTTCACTCCAAACTCTTGGGAAACTGGGCGAGTTTTCAGATTTACAGATCTGCTGCAGCTCATTGTAAAGTGTTTCAGAGGAATCCGGGCAGAGTTACAGTTTCTAGGCTATGAAGGACCAACTGGGTGAGCCAGTCTGCTACAGCACCACCCTGAGGCAGAGCAGTGCTGCAGCTCTAGTTAGCTAAGAACACCAAAGACAGAAGCTGATTGTGGGGGAAGCAGATAAACAGTGACATCATAACAAGTTTATTTTCAGGAACCCCAAGAATTTAGATTTTGAGACATTCAGGAGTCCAAGAGGTTAATCAGGGGGTCCCAGACCCCTCAGGACCCACTGTGTTTTGCACCTTGATCCCTCTGTCATCCTCCCAGAAAATAAGGTTTCGGCAATTTTATGCTTTTTTTCAAGTTGACTTCTGACTTTTTTGTCGGAATAAATTACAGTTAAGTATTTGGTCTACTTCCTGTGAGCTACCGTGGCTCATTTTTACTTCTTTCCTGGATCTTTTTTCTTCTTCTGTTGTTTAATGAATGATGATATCCTGCCTCAACTTCCTGTAACTGGTCTGAACCATCCAGAAAAGTGTTTTCACACTGCAAACGAACCAAACCGTGGTTTAGTTTGATCCGGATCAAGGCTACCTCTTTTGGTTGGACCCAGTTTTGGTCCTTTGGTCCTTTGGCACCTTTCAGACCTGCTATTTTTGTTCAGACCAGACTGAAAAGTCTGAAGGTTCGGACCAAACAAGGTTGGTGTGAAAGCACCCACAGAGAAATCTCTGCTTGTGTACAGCGTGGCTGTGGCCGACGACAGCCGGATAATAAAACACCACAACTTGTGCAAAAGCTGTGTCTCTTTTAATAGCAGTGAATGTTACAATATACTTATAAACCCAAATATAAAAATAAACACAAAGATGGAATTTGACCAAACTTTTGCATGCAATTATATATGCAAACTAACCCGTTTCTGTTTGTCTTTAGCCATAAAAACAATCTAATTACCAAAAGCGAAAGCGTCCGCCCTGTTTATACTCGCATATTTGGCAAATATTTACCATCATCAAAGCTGTTTCGCTACTGGATGGCTTTCAACACAAATGATGCGGATCTGAAAGTCAGCACAAACATTTAATCTGTGGAAAAACCTCAAACTCGTTCTGAACTGATGAATAAACACCGCAGCACCGCAGCTGCATGCGCTCTTCTTTAATGGATCGAGCTCTCTATTGCACTCATAAATACTCGTCTGTCTTTTGTTTTGCGCTCCAAACACATTTAGCATAATTGGCTTTATCTGCAGAATTTAATTAGCTTTCCCGCTGAACAGGAGTCACATTACAAAAGACGCTGATACGCTCCGTTCAAGGCGGCCATTCGAGCAGATGGGCTTTTGGGACACGCTCGCACTTTTTCAATATAAACAGCAGCGACAATAAAGCCAAAGCCGTTTTCATCTCGCCTCCAACTTCTGCGGCTCCTCCGCTTCCAGCCCGGGGACTCGATGGCTGAAAAGAAAAACGCCGATTAATCTCACAACCCACACACACTCAAAAGGCCAGGCGTCTAACAGCATGATTCCACTGGATCTTTAATAAAGTTAACATACGCTCGTCCACCCAGGAGGCTGCCGAGAGAATAATGTGTTCTTTTAGAAGCTTTAGCATCACTTAAGTGTCATGTAGCCCTGCGCTACGTAGCGCTTTCCATTTTGTTCATACTTTTATTTGATACAGCGTTTTTTTACAGTTATTAACCCTCTTTGGTCCTTTAAAAGCCTTTTATTTCTATTTAAAGGGCCCAAATCCTACATTCTTCGTACATTTCATTTTTTCTCTCTGACATTTGTGAGCATGAACCATAACTCATTTTTACATAACTTTCCGTCCTCTCTTTTTCCCTTTCCAAATAGAATTATATTCCAAATGTATTTATCAAATATACTTTTGCAGTGTATGAAAATGGCCAAAAATGTACTTATTAAATATATATTAAAAATGCATTTATCAGTATTAGTTATTATCTGTGTTCAGTTGTGTGTAATGAAGGTTCCAGATGTAACTAAACGTTCTTCTGTGATCTGCACTGTACTTTACATTAACCAGGTACGTCTGCAGTCAGACTCTCACACACAATGTATTTCACATAAACAAGATATCAGATCATAACTGCATTTTCACAGAGTATCAATACCCACAACACTCGCTTCTGTCCTGATAAAGGATCATCTGATCAGATTTAAAATGAAGATACTGGAACACAAATTCAGTTCTAAAGGTATCAGACAGTGAAGCGCATCAGACAGGATTCTGGATATTTTTACACATTTTCTAATGGATTTTATTAATGATATTTTAAAATATATTTAGTTAATATGGCAAAATGTCCTGAAATACATTTTAGTGTTTGGAATGTGTTTCAGCATCGACTGCGAAGTATTTAAAATGTACTTCAAATAGAAAACAATCTATATCTGTCTATATTTTTCATATGGGTTGCAATTTGGCCTTTAAGACTGATATACGCAAACAAGCTCTCTTTCAAACAACACAGCACCAGTATTAGTGGAACTACTTTTTGTGGCGGAAGAATTTTCCAGTATTAAGACATATATTTGAGACCAAGTCCAGGACTTCTTTACTTATTGTGTCTCATTTTTTTCCTTAATTTGCAAAGCTGCATTATAAACACTCCTATATAAACTATTATAAACATATCTACAGCTTAATGGGAAAAAATATGTGATTTGAATTTGCATGTTCATGAATAAAATCAGGGCACTTAACCCTCTCAAGTTGACAATGTTATATGTGACATCAAAGCATGTTGTAGATAAAAGAAAAAACGTTTTGTGAGTGCTGCATGCTAGAGACGCACTGACTGGTCGATGAGTGGTAACATTTGCAACAACTTCCTGTTGGTGTAAAGCATTTTGAAGATAATGTACACTTTTAACCCCTTAAAATACCGACGCTTATTTTTCAGTAACTACAGGGACATTAATGCAAACTGCTTGAGCTGCACCTTAAAAATGATGGCTCTTCAAATTGATGGAGAATGTGTTGTATATGGGGCGGTACGGTGGCGCAGTGGGTAGCGGTGTCGCCTCACAGCAAGAAGGGCCTGGGTTTGATTCCCGGCCGGGTGACCAGGGTCAGTTTCTGTGTGGAGTTTGCCTGTTCTCCCCGTGTCTGCGTGGGTTTCCTCCGGGTACTCCGGTTTCCTCCCACAGTCCAAAAACATGCAGTCAGGCTGATTGGATGTGTTAAATTGCCCCTAGGTGTGAGTGTGTATGTCTGCCCTGCGATGGACTGGCGACCTGTCCAGGGTGTATCCTGCCTTCTGCCCAATGACAGCTGGGATAGGCACCAGCACCCCACCGCGACCCAGAAGGATAAGCGGTTTAGATGATGTATGTATGTATGTATGTTGTATATGGTTCTAGAAAGGCACCAAAAAGGGTTCTTCTTTTGTTACAGGCTTGATATTGTAACAATAGCAGAACTCTTTGTGAGGCTATATAGAACCCTTTATGAAGAACCGTCTACAGCACATTCTCCATCTGAAGAACCATTTCACCAGAGTCCATTTAATCACCCAAATGGTTCTTTGAGTGTTCATAGTTCTATATAGAACTATTACTAAAGAACCCGTGAAGAACTAAATGTTTTAAGTGTGTATTCTGAGGTTATAGTGTGTAATGAAATCAAATTCTATTCAGTGTAAATGATAATTTATTAGATATATGAATCTAATGATAAGTTAATGTAGAAGAAAAAAACATCCTTTACATTTTGCTGCTCTTGTCGTTTGTTTTGCGTCAGACCAAATTTTATTTATACGGGTTAAACGTTGCTGTGGCTGTGACTTTTCCTCCATGATCTTCTGCTGCTTTGAATTACAGTAACGCTCTAAATTCATGAGCTCGGCTATCAGCGCTAACTTAGCACCCTTGGCTGGATCTTGTGAAAAGCAGTGTGAAATAAAGTGTCACTCGTCCGGTGAGATAGCGGACTCCGAACACGGAGCACTTCTCACTCTGCAGGAAGCGCGTTATTTACCAATCCACCTGCACGGAGAGGAGCCTGATCGGAGGACTGTGTTTCAGACAGGAAGTAGAGACGTTCCAGTCCAGAAGATCAAGACTGGAGCGGAACCAGGCATGTTCCACTGGACTTTGAATCGTCCAGGTTAAACTGGATTCACTGCAGGTTATTTACTATCACAGCAGCCTAGATTCACTATCCAAAACCACACTCTTAAAAAGATGGTCCTTCAAGGGTTCTTTAGTAATGAACATGGTTCTGTATAGAGCCTTGAACACTTACAGAACCACTTGCATGCTTCACTGGTTCTCTGCGTGGTGAAAGGTTCTTCAGATTGATGGACAATGTATATACTTGACATGTAACAATGGCAAAGTGCTATATAGAACCATATACAACACATTCTCCATTAATCTGAAGAACCATTTCACCACGGAAAGAACCGTTTCATCAGGCAAGGGTTATTTGAGTGTTTATGGGTCTATACAGAACCATTTTGTTTTCTAAATTACCCCTTTGAATGTGCAACAGTGATGGGAAAATAGTGGAAAATCTGAAATAATAAGTTTTCTTTGGGGACTATTTTGCCTCACAGCGCCCTGCATGTATCCCTCCACCATGAATGGAGTTTAAGTTCTCTAAACTATCATAAAACAGTGTCTCAGTCATCAGGCAGTGAATTCATAACCATTTACTGTAGGAACTTTCTGTGAGGGAGCTTTTAGAGGTGGACGTCTGGTTCCTATCACCACCACTGTGAACAGTTCTGACTCGGTAAGTTTATCTAGAACGGAGCGTTTCACACCAAACCACTCTGAACCGCTCTGATTACATCTTAACCATTTAATTATGCAGAGAATTTTCCCTTTTAAAGTAACCAGGGTTTTTTTCTTGGTAAATTTGGACCATTTGTGTTGATCTGTTCATTGCACAATTTTAACATCACTTTTTTGTGCAAAAGAAACGGTTTATTAGCTATTTACACTGATCAGGCATAACATTATGACCACCTCCTTGTTTCTACGCTCATTGTCCATTTTATCAGCTCCACTTACTATATAGGTGCACTTTGTAGTTCTACAGTTACAGACTGTAGTCCATCTGTTTCTCTGATACTTTGTTAGCCCCCTTTTACCCTGTTCTTCAGTGGTCAGGACCCCCATGGACCCTCACAGAGCAGGTACTATTTGGGTGGTGGGTCATTCTCAGCACTGCAGTAACACTGATGTGGTGGTGGTGTGTTAGTGTGTGTTGTGCTGGTACGAGTGGATCAGACACAGCAGTGCTGCTGGAGTTTTTAAACACTGTGTCCACTCACTGTCCACTCTATTAGACACTCCTACCTTATCAGTCCACCTTGTAGACGTAAAG
Source organism: Colossoma macropomum (assembly GCF_904425465.1). Taxonomy (NCBI): domain Eukaryota; kingdom Metazoa; phylum Chordata; class Actinopteri; order Characiformes; family Serrasalmidae; genus Colossoma; species Colossoma macropomum. Next base: position 883,885 of record NW_023494806.1, on the reverse strand, counting down.
TCAGAGACGATAGCTCATCTGCTGCTGCACAGTTTGTGTTGGTCATCCTCTAGTCTTTCATCAGTGGTCACAGGATGCTGCCCACAGGACGCTGTTGGCTGGATATTTTTGGTTGGTGGACTATTCTCAGTCCAGCAGCGACACTGAGGTGTTTAAAACTCCAGCAGCACTGCTGTGTCTGATCCACTCAGACCAGCGCAACACACACTAACACACCACCACCACGTCAGTGTTACTGCAGTGATTAGAGAACTACAAAGTGCACCTATATAGTAAGTGGAGCTGATAAAATGGACAATGAGCGTAGAAACAAGGAGGTGGTCATAATGTTATGCCTGATCAGTGTATTTATCTATTCTCTGTCTTGACTCTACTCAGTAGCAGCTGATACCTTATTTTAAAGGACTCAGGGGCTCAAAAAACTGATTTGAGACGTCCAGAATAGTAACTGTACAACTGCAGACGCCAAAACGGAGCATATGTGATGAGGACCTTTGTGGACCTATTGTGATAAAAACAGCGCTGAGCGTGATCCTCCAGTGAACTCCAGCGAAAAGGGTGATATTGCCAGGCTGATCCTCTTTGACGAGCTCAGTGTGTTCCTCTCGGCCTGCTCTGTGGAGCTCTGGACACGTGCTACCTGCCGGCCAGGCAGCTTTTAGCGGAATTAGCCTGGGACGCTGCCAGTCCACCTCCAAACTGTTATGACCCGGTCTAGGGTCAGGCTGTGGAAGAGTGGTGTGGTTTGAAATGTATGTGGATTTTACTGCTTGGTGATGATGCTTTAACCCTCTATGCTCTGAGGTCATTTTCTAGATTTGTTCATCTCTTCTTAAACTCTCCTCTAAAGGCTCTTCATATATCATGATCCTCATATGTTTCATATCTAAACGCTCCGTTATCTTCATCACTTCTTTCCAAAACCGCTGCAGCAGCTTCAGCAGCTGTAAACTCTCTGCACGCCGTTTCACATGAGTCTCCGATGTGGACTTAATGAAGAATGAAGGGTTTCCGGCGTGATGGTCAGTCCTTAGTGATTTCCTGAGTGTCCATTGGTCAGTTTCACACAGAATGTAGATGGACACACCAATCCACCAGTTCCACACGGTGAGAGGCAGATGACATGTATCTCAGCCCCTCTTCATAGGCTCATAACTCCGGATGTGAGTCTCGTATGATCTCGTGATAAGATGGAATGGAAAGGGCGACTCTACAGATTCAGGAAGTGTTTGAACTGGATTTCTGAGCTGGATCATCACAAAGATACAGATAGTGAGTAATGGTTGCCATTAGAGACCATTAATTTGCTGTAGGACACCTTTAGGTCCCATCAGAAAACCACAAATGCATCTGAATTCAATTCCAGAACAACTGATATACCATTAGAGTCCATTACACTGTGATATCAACCCAACTAAGATCTGTTTGATTTTGTTTAAAGTGAAGTTGAAAGATTTAGATTAATCATGAGTTTAATTTTTAAATTAAAATGCTGTCCTATGTTTTCATGTCACTACTGAAACACAGAGTTTTAGTCTGTAGGCGGAGCCTTATTGTAGCCACGCCCCTGCATTGTAGAGCTGGAAGTGAGGCTGCATCCCTGTCCCTCATGGCCACATGGTGAGCAGTTAGATCCCATTGTTTTGAAGTAAATGTGTCCCAAAGTCTGAAAATCAGTGTGGAACATTAAGAATCGTCATATTTTCTGCAGTTCAGTACTTTTTAGTGTTTTAATGTAAAATATGATGATTTTCTGTGTGAACAGCTGTTCAAAGTTTTTGAGCTCAAAATGAGCAAAAATTGTCACTGAAACAGTCACTACTGAAACATCCGGTACAGTTTGGTAGAGTTATGACTGTTTTGGTAGAAATAAAAAGAAAGTTTAATAATTAGTTTTAATAAAATAAACATAATTAAGGTTTAGAGTCACTCAGAGCAAAAGGATTTTAGTCTAAAGTCCAACATCAGTTAAAAGTCCCAAAGGATTTTAGTCTAAAATCCAAGATAAGTTAAAAGTCCCAAAATGATTTTAGTCTGAAGTCCAAGATCAGTTAAAAGTCCCAAAGGATTTTAGTCTGAAGTCCAAGATCAGTTAAAAGTCCCAAAATGATTTTAGTCTGAAGTCCAAGATCAGTTAAAAGTCCCAAAGGATTTTTGTCTAAAATCCAAGATCAGTTAAAAGTCCCAAAGGATTTTAGTCTGAAGTCCAAGATCAGTTAAAAGTCTGAAATGTGTTTCAGCTCTGATTTTGAACCAGTTCAGCAGAATCATCCATATACAGCACATTGAACATGTCAGTTTATTCTGATTCTATGTGTTCTGGTGGTTCTTACGCATGTTATATGCATACTTTGATAAACGAGACGCTGGACGCTCAGTCATGCTGGCCGAGCGGCTCTGTGGTGTCTGTGGAGGTTTTAGGCCTACACAGCTGTGTGGGGCGAATGTGGAGTGTTACGTAACCCAAACTGCACGGCTGGCTGTGAGAGGATTAAAGCAGAGCACCTCGGGGCTGAGGTACGCTCAGAAATCTGTGCCGCTGTTTACGGCCCCTGAGCCCCTCCATGGCCAAGCTGGAGAAAAAACAAACAAACACACACAAAAACACAGAATCCACATCAGCTGCAGCTCCAGAATCTCTCAGCAGAATTCTCAGATCCAGTTCAACTGGAATTCCACTGATTTTTATTCCATAATTCAGTGTGTGAGATGTAAACAGAGAGATTCAGAGCGGTTTGGTGTGAAATGGTTCAGATGTCTTACAGTGGTGATGACAGGAACCAGGGGTCGCCATGACTACAACACAAATATAGACATTTTATTTACTATCCAGAACCACCAGTGAACCTACACGAGTCTTCTGAGTTTATATGGAATGTTGATGATGGAAAATAGTGGAAAATCTGAAGTAATCAGTTTTCTTTGGGGACTATTTTGCCTCACAGCGCCCTGCATGTATCCCTCCACCATGAATGGAGTTTAAGTTCTCTAAACTATCATAAAACAGTGTCTCAGTCAACAGGCAGTGAATTCATAACCATTTTATGTAGGAACTTTCTGTGAGGGAGCTTCTCATGATCATGTCATGGCAACCCCTGCTAAGTTAATTTAAGGAGGAATTCCATAGATTTTCAAAATTCCTGCATAATTAAACAGTTCAGATGTAAACAGAGTGGTTAAGAGTGGTCTGGTGTGAAGCGCTCTGTTCTGGATAAACTGACCGACTGATAGGAACCAGACGTCCACCTCTAAAAGCTCCCTCACAGAAAGTTCCTACATGAAATGGTTATGAATTCACTGCCTGATGACTGAGACACTGTTTTATAATAGTTTAGAGAACTTAAACTCCATTCATGGTGGAGGGATACATGCAGGGCGCTGTGAGGCAAAATAGTCCCCAAAGAAAACTTATTATTTCAGATTTTCCACTATTTTCCATCATCAACATTCCATATAAACTCAGAAGACTCGTGTAGGTTCACTGGTGGTTCTGGATAGTAAATAAAATGTCTATATTTGTGTTGTAGTCATGGCGACCCCTGGTTCCTATCACCACCACCGTAAAGACATCCGAGTCTCTATAACAGAGGGGCATGTGAGGATTTCAGAGGTTTGTCAGTGGCGTCTGATCTTCTTTCTGTCAGTGAAATCTTTGATGTAACTTCAGCTTTACGTCATAAATCTGACTGTTCAGTTCATAACAATGATTTCAGCAGCAAACGTTACTAATCAAATGGAATGGGACTCTCTCCCTCTCTCTCTCTCTCTCTCTCTCTATGTATATATATATATTTCTCTCTCTCTCTTTCTCTCTCTCTGTCTTTCTCTCTTCATCCTCTGTTTTACAGTATCTCTCACTCGCAGTTATTTTTCCAGTATCTCTCTCTCTCTCTCTCTCTCTCTCTCAGCTCCCTCGGTGGGTGATTAACATTAAAAGCAGTAGTTCTATGTAACTGTGTGGCTGTGATTGCGTGTCCATCCCCGTGTGTATAACTGGGAATGTGTGTGTGTGTGTGTGTGTGTGTGTGTGTGTGTGTGCGTGTGTGTGTGTGTGTGTGTGTGTGTGTGTGTGTGTAGTTCTTCCAGTGTTTGTTAGCTACATTAGCCTCATAGCTCATTGCACTAAAACTAGGGAAGCAAGATTTGGACACCAAACACGTCTCAGCTGATCATCTGAGGTGAGAAGAAACTGTGTACATTTGTTTTTCACTCCTTTAAGCTGTTTCCATTGTGGGTTATATTATTACTAATACAGAAATCTGACTTATGGAAATATATGGATTTTAAATGTATAACGTTATCATGTGTTGATTTCCCTCATATCCAACTTATACTAGTCACATATGGACATTTCTAGGCCGACTTATTTTCAAATATTGGGCATACATTTCAGTTATATATCAACATATACACACTCATATGTAACACACAGTCTTAGCAAAAAGGGTTCTGTATAGCACCACAAATGGTTCTTGGTCTTGTAACAATAGTGAAACCCTTTTTGGTGCTATATAGAACCCTTATCAAAAAGGTTCTCTATAGACTCATCTACAGCACGTTGTCCATCAGTCTGAAGAATCCTTTAATGATGCAAAAAAACATTTAATCATGCAAAAGGTGTCCATGGTTCTATACAGAAACATTATCTTTACTAAAGAACCCTTGAAGAACATCTTTTTTAAGACTCTATTTAACAATATATAGTAGAAAACATCATTCCTATGTGGATGGCATGAATTACTCATATATAATAACTCTTTGCATGATTAAAGCATTCTTTGCATCATGATTGGTTCTTCAGATTGATGGTGAATGTGCTGTAGATGGTTCAATATAATGGTTTGTTAAGGGTTCTATAAAGCACTAAAAAGGGTTTGACTATTGCTACAACCCTATAGAACCCTATAGGTCCTATGTTGCTGGTGTATTTAATTTTAAATCTCTCTGTGTTTTTATTAGACAGACAGTATATGTGATCCATGTATTCTGCATAAATGCCCAGTATTTGATACTTTGATACTAATGTACATATATTTTGAAGTACACTATATTTCCAAAAGTATTCGCCCGTCTGCCTTCACACGTATATGAACTTGAGTGACATCCCATTCTTAATCCATAGGGTTTAATATGATGTCAGCCCACCCTTTGCAGCTATAACAGCTTCAACTCTTCTGCGAAGGCTTTCCACAAGGTTTAGGAGTGTTTATGGGAATTTTTGACCATTCTTCCAGAAGCGCATTTGTGAGGTCAGACACTGATGTTGGACGAGAAGGCCTGGCTCGCAGTCTCCGCTCTAATTCATCCCAAAGGTGTTCTGTCGGGTTGAGGTCAGGACTCTGTGCAGGCCAGTCAAGTTCTTCCACACCAAACTCGCTCATCCATGTCTTTATAGAGCTGCTTTGTGCACTGGGGCTCAGTCATGTTGGAACAGGAAGGGGTCGTCCCCAAACTGTTCCCACAAAGTTGGGAGCATGAAACTGTCCAAATCTCTTGGTGCTGAAGCATTAAGAGCTCCTTTCACTGGAACTAAGGGGCCGAGCCCAACTCCTGAAAAACAACCCCACACCATAATCCCCCCTCCACCAAACTTTACACTCGGCACTGTGCAGTCAGACAAGTACCGTCTCCTGGCAACCACCAAACCAAACTCGTCCATCGGATTGCCAGATGGAGAAGCGTGATTGGTCACTCCAGAGAACACGTCTCCACTGCTCCAGAGTCCAGTGGCGGAGCTTTACACCACTGCATTCGACGCTTTGCATTGCGCTTGGTGATGTAAGGCTTGGATGCAGCTGCTTGGCCATGGAAACCCATTCCATGTAGCTCTCTACGCTGTTCTTGAGCTGATCTGAAGGCCACATGAAGTTTGGAGGTCTGTAGCGATTGACTGCAGAAAGTTGGTGACCTCTGCGCACTATGTGCCTCAGCATCCGCTGACCCCGCTCTGTCATTTTACGTGGCTGACCACTTCGTGGCTGAGTTGCTGTCGTTCCCAATTGTTTCCACTTTGTTATAATCCCACTGACAGTTGACTGTGGAATATTTAGTAGTGAGGAAATTTCACGACTGGACTTGTTGCACAGGTGGCATCCTATCACGGTACCACGCTGGACTTCACTGAGCTCCTGAGAGCGACCCATTCTTTCACTAATGTCTGTAGAAGCAGTCTGCAGGCCTAGGGGCTCGGTTTTATACACCTGTGGTCATGGAAGTGATTGGAACACCTGAATTCAATGATTTGCATGGGTGAGCGAATACTTTTGGCAATATAGTGTACATGCCTGACCCTCTATGATATATGTGCATATATGGACAATATATCTGATTCCAGTATGGATACATATGCATAATTGCTCTGAATTTACTTTTAAATTTTATGATTATTTATATACATGTTCATCCAAACAAAGAATCTAAAATGTGTAAATGTGTGACCGTTTCTGCACATTTTCACACCCCTGAGCAACATCGCACCCCAGTCACACTCCACATTAGACAAACTGAAAAAGAATGAATAGTTTAATAAATTATTTTTGATTAAAAATGAGAAAAATCTCACCGTGTTTTCTCTACAAATGAAAATGAATTCACGTGTTTCCTTTACTGTGCACTGAAATAAACTTACACTCATGAAAAAAGATGGTTCTTCAAAGGTTCTTCAGTAAAGAAGGTTCTAGATAGAGCCATGAACACTCAAAGAACCCTTTGCATGCTAAATAAATGATTCTTTGCATGGTAAATTGGTTCTTCAGATTGATGGAGAATGTGCTATAAATGGTTCTATTTTGAAAAGGGTTCTAAATAGGATTCTACTATTGTTACAAGCTTGACATCGTAACTACAGAACCATTTTTGGTGCTATATAGAACGATTACATTCTGTATCAATTCAGAGAACCATTTCACCATGCAGAGAACCTTTAGTCATGTAAAGGGTTCTCTGAGTGTTCATGGTTCTATATAGAACTATTATCTTTACTAAAGAACCTTCCTTTTTAAGAATGTAATGTATGTTATGTACAACAACAACAACAACAACAATAATAATAATAATAATAATAATAATAATAATAGTAATAATAATAATTGATTGTAATGTATTTGATGAACGCTTTAAGCTGTAATCCAACCCAAACCGTCCACATCATCCATCATATTCCGCTCCTTTTATCCTCTACACGAGCCTTCTGAATATTCATGAGCACGACGACGTCACCGGGAGGGAGGGGGAGAGAGAGAGAGAGAGAGAGAGAGAGAGAGAGAGAGAGAGAGAGAGAGAGAGAGAGAGGGCGGGACGTGGAGAGCATGCGGGCGAACTAGTGGAGGAGTGTGTGTGTGTGTGTGTGTGCGTGTGATTGTGTGAGTGTGTGCGTGTGTGTGTGTGTGTTAGCCTCGCTCCTCGCGATGCAGGCGCGCGGGCTTTTGTCTGCAAAACGCTTTTCTGTCCTATTTTCCGTGCGCGTTTCACGGAGCGCGCGGACGCTCCGGTGATGATTCTGCAGGTTTTTCGCGAGCGAATCTGAATCGATGCATCGACGTTTTTTCGCCCCCCCACTCCCCTCTGTAATCGACGCGCGCGCGTGACATGCGGCCAGGCTTCGGAGGATTCAGACGGGGGCTCTTTCTTTCCGCGCGAGCGCAGCACGCAGCAACGAGGGGCGAAATGGTCTGGAACAGGAGGGGCGTTTGAAAACGCGAGCGCGCGCGAGCACGTAAATGTTGTCGGCGCGAGCTCCGAACGATAAAGCGTCCATCGCAGCCGCCACCGCCGAGAGGAGCGCGTCTCGTGCTGCTTCGTGGTGCACGAGAGCTTCCGAGCCGAGCGAGTGCATGAAGGAAGCAACGAGGAGCGTCCAGCCGGAGGTGTTCTGAGTCTCGTGGTGCTGAAAGGACAGCTCCCGGAGCGCGAGAGCCAAAGAGCGTCAGCGAGGAGAGTCCAGCACCGAAGAGCGTGAACATCTAACCAGTCCAGGAGCAGAGGACCTCCAAAAGAACGTGTAGTGGCGCGACGGCAGCGGAGAACGTCCACCACTGAAGAACGTAAACGGCGTCCAGCGCCAGGAACCTCCTTCAGTCTGAACGCTGAAGAGCTGGAATCGTGGTGACCACCTTGAAGGACAGTTCCTGGAGCCACGGAGCAGACAGCACCAAGACATTTCTTCATCCAGCTGGAGAAGAACGTTCTATCTAACACCAAGGAGTGTGAAGAACATCTACAGTCTCTGGAGCAAAAGAGTGTGTCCTGGGCCAACAACAGTGGAGAATATTTAGAGCATCCAGCACCAGGTATTGACCTCCTTCAGAACTGAACAGGTTGAAAGCAGTTCCAGGAGCTCCAAAAGAGTGTGTCCTGAAGCAACGACAGTGGAGAACGTCCACCACCAAAGAGCATAAACGGCGTCCAGCACCAGGGACCTCGTTCAGACTGAACGTCGAAGAGCTGGAGCATTGTGGTGGCCACCTCGAAGGACAGTTCCTGGAGCAAAAGAGCAAACAGCACCAAGATAGATTTTCATCCAGCTGGAGAAGGACATTCTATCCAACATCTACAGCCCCTGGAGCAACAATAGAGGAGACCATTCAGAGCATCCAGCTCCAGGTTCCTCCTTCAGACTGAACCTTCAAGAGCTGGAGCATGGAGACTGGTTAATAATCTCCTGGAGATCACCAGGATATTTCTCCATCCAGCAGAACATCCAGCAGCAAGGAGTATCTCCATGGTCTAAAAGGTACAGTTCCAGAGCAAAGGAGGATCCAAGTCATAGAGCGTCCAGCATCAGGGTGAAGAACTGTTCCTGGAGCAAAAAAGCCAAAGGGGTGTGTAGAGCATCTAATCACCGAGGTATGAGTCCATCGTGCTGAGAAGATGTTCCTGGATTAAACAGCAAGAAGAACTCCCAAACTGCGGAGACGTTCCAGCACCAGGTATTGATCTCCTTCAGTCTGAAAGGTTCTAAATTAGCATGCGTATATTTGACATTAATACTACACCCTTTAAAAAGATGGTTCTTCAGGGGTTCTTTAGCAATGGAAATGGTTCTATATAGAACTATAAACACTCAAAGAACACTTTGTATGATTAAAGGGTTCTTTGCTGCATGAAAAGAGTTCTGCTATAGTTACGACGTCAGGCTTGTAAGAATAGAAGAACCCTTTTGGTGCTATACAGAACCATTTTCAAAAATGTTCCATGTAGAATTCTGCATCAGTCTGAAGAACTCTTTCCCAATGCGAAGAACCTTTTAATCATGCAAAGGGTTTTTAGAACCATTTCCCTTTAAGAACCATCTGAGTGTGTTCGTACATCCACACTCACTACCATCCACGAGTCTGGAGTCAAAGTTTTTCATAATCAAAGCCTATTTTGTTGTAGGTGCCTGAACGCTCTTAAAAAGAGGGTTCTTCAAGGGTTCTTTGGTTAAGGGGATTGTTCTGTAAAGAGCCATAAACACTCAAAGAACCATTTGCATGATTAAAAGGTTCTTTGCACGGTGAAATCATTTTTTAGATTGATGGAGAATGTGTTAGAAATGGTTCTATCTAGCACCAAAAAGGGTTCTGCTATAATTATGATGGCAAGCTTATAGCAATAGAATAACCCTTTTGGTGCTATATAGGACCATTTTCACAAAAAGGCTCAATCTGAAGAACCATCTCACCATGCTAAGAACTGTTTAATCATGCTAATGTGTCTATGTACAACTCATGGTTCTAAACAGAACCATTCTCTTTACTAAAGAACCCTTAAGAGTGTATAAAATGGTTCTAATCTGATGCTGGTGCTCTACAATGTCACTGATTTTAAATAATCATTGTGAAGCTGTAAGATGAAGAAATGTGCAGAATGAAGAACAGATCTGTAGAAGGTTCTAGAATGAATAAAAAGATAACAAAATTCACATTCGGAACGCCTCAAATCTCGAAGTGATGATCAAATCTTGTGGCTAAAAGTTGATAGAAAATCACTGCATATTATTTAACATGTAATCGTTTATTGCGGTTCAAAAATATTTGTAGAATGAAACTAAACTCACTGAAATTACCTTTAGTGTTTCGTTGTAATATTGATATCTACACTGTATTAATTATGGTTCGCCTTTAGAACAAGGTCACAGCCACACAGTAGAAGAACCACTCATGCTTTCCTAAAGAACCTCTTTTGTAAATGACAGTGTGACTACACATAATTTAAAGGTTCTGCATCAATTAAATTTTACAATTTACCAATTTTACACTTTAAAAAGGTTCTTCACTCTGAACTTCTCATTAACCAAAATGTTTCTCTAAACAACCATCCACTGGAAGGTTCTTCAGGGAACCAAAACCATCACCGTTATTCCTTTGGGCGCCTTTATTTATAAGAGTATAGTGTACAAAATCTTAAATAACTAATATGACAAGTTATTGCAAAGCTTTGACTTAATTTGACTAAATTTAATATACCTGAAGTTATTTCACACTTAAACATTCACCGTCTCCAAAGCACGCACTGTTCTTTATTTGTCTTATTAATAATAATATTAATATTAATGAACTGTGTTTATATAGCACATTCATACATTGAATGTAGCTTTACATAAAACATAAACACGGGGGTAAAAAAAAGGGGTGGGAATAAAAACAAATTCTGAAAATCTAAAAAAAAAAAATTGTTCTTGTAAATTTAATTTAAAATTTAAATTTAAAAATATTTTTCCTAATATGTTTGTCTGATTTGTAGAGTAGACGAGTGGCGAGACCTCAAAGCCGAGGAGCGTGAAGAACGTCCAGGACCATCTCATCCAGCAAACAAGCCAACAGCGCTGAGATTCGGTTCGTGGTGTTGCAGGAGCAGCGCTTTTCTCCAAAAACTCAGGTTCTTCAAAGTCCTTCATATGCAGAGCTGAGAGAGAAGCTTCTGGATGAGACTGTAAACATCAGCGTGGTGTTGAAGGGACATCTTCTGGATAAGGTTCTGGATAAAACTCTGGATTTGGAAAACTCTTGGAGCCAAAAAACACCAAGGAGCTTGAAGGAACCAGCGCTGCGAAAACATATATAAACTAAACACAAATTTAGCTTCAGTTCTAATTCTGGAATGCTAATGCTTATTTACCAACAATAACAACAACAACAACAACAACAATAATAATACTAAACATCAGCATCATCATTGTGAGTTTAATTTGTATAACGCAAGTGTCTCAAACATGTTTGCTTTGAAGAAGCAACAAAATAATTTTGATAATTTGATTGAAAATTCCTTAAATATTAGGTATTTAACTCAAACGCTCTGATATGCTGGAAGTCTTCAGCCTTTAAAGCTAATATTTTGGATTTACAGTGAAAAGTGTGTCTGTGATGAAAGGACAGCTCTTTTTACAAAATATTTGAACGTCAAGGTTTTTATTTTTATCCGTGGTGCTGAAAGGACACCTCCCGGTTGTAGAAGGACGCCTTTCAGAGCACCAGGTTGTTCAGAAACCACAGAAACACCCACTGCGCTGAAATAAACTGTGTAAATGGAATAAAGCTTGAAGGTTGTTGAGGCCGTCAGCCTGACCGGCTCCACCTGGCTTTAATGGCTGTGGCACGCAAAATCAAAACTCTGCTGACGGTCAACATCCTGGTCTTTGTGGGGATCATCCTGTTCTCGGTGTACTGTCGGATTCAGGACCGCTCCGAGGAGCTGGTGCAGATCGGCAGGGCGTCGGATCAGAGGCTGAGGAGCAGGAATGGTAAAGTGACCGGCTTGGACAGGCAGTCCATTCTGCAGAGGCTGGAGCGCCTGGAGGATGTGGTCTACAACCAGCTGAACGGTGAGTGTTCGCGGTTTCAGAGCAGAGCTGGAACAGGAACGTTTGGGGATGGACTTTAAGGTGGCTTGACAAAATTAATTTGATTACAATTAATGACATTAAAAATGAGTGTCCGGAAAAGGATGGCATGCCCACTCCAGGTAGGGGGAAAGGACTTGCCCCAGGTGGAGGAGTTTAAGTATCTCAGGGTCTTGTTCACAAGTGATGGGAAGAGGGATGGTGAGATCGACCGCAGGCTGGGACAGGTGGCAGCAGTAATGCGGTCACTGTACCGGACTGTAGTGGTGAAGAGGGTTTACTGGTCGGTCTACATCCCCACCCTCACCTATGGTCATGAGCTGTGGGTAATGACCAAAAGAATGAGATCGCGAATACAAGCGGTGGAAATAAGCTTTCTTCGCAGGGTGGCGGGCTACACTCGGCCATCCGGGAGGAGCTCGGAGTAGAGCCGCTACTCCTCCGCATTGAGAGGAGCCAGCTGAGGTGGTTCGGGCATCTGATCCGGATGCCCCCTGGACACCTCCAGGTGGGGGTGTACCAGGCACGGCCTACCGGGACAAGACCCCGGGGTCGTCCTAGGACCCGCTGGAGGGATTATATCTCCAGGTTGGCTTGGGGTCCCCGGGAATGAGCTGGAGGAAGTTGCGGGGGACAGGGTCGTCTGGGATTCTCTGCTCTCCCAACTGCTACCATGACCCTAGCTGGACTAAGCGGTTAACGACGATGATGATGATGAAAATGAGTGTTTTAAAATCAATGAGGTTGAACTGAACGAGTGAAAGAAGCAGAGTGTTTATGCTGTGATTATGATTTTAGGTTGTTTTGTTCTTAAGAGCAGTGAGATGGTGGTGTTTTCTTTCTTTGGTTATTTAACCAGCTTTTGCTATGGTTTTCCAGGTGGATGCAAGGATTTTAGTAGCTGTTTTGTAGTATTCTGAGTGGTTGCTAGGTTGTTGCTAAGCAGTCGCTATAGTATCGCACATGGTTGCTAGGTGGTTGCTATAGTGATAGTGATATTGTGATATTGGTGTGGTGTTCCGGTTTACTTTTCTGTGGTATTCTGAGTGGTTGCTAGGTTGTCGCTAAGCAGAAACAGTGCTATTGCATGTGGTTGCTGATGGTTGCTATAGTGTCTAAGGCAATTGCTAAGTGTTCGACATGGTGTTCCACTTTGTTGTGATGGTATTCTGAGTGGTAGGTTGTTGCTAAGCAGAAACAGTGCTATTGCATATGGTTGCTAGGTGGCTGCTACAGTGATAGTGATATTGATATAATGTTCCAGTTTATTTTTTTTGTTGTTCTGAGTGGTTGCTAGGTTGTTGCTAAGCAGAAGCAAAGTTATAGCACATGGTTGCTAGGTCGTTCCTATAGTGTCTCAGGCAGTCAGTAGATGTTTGATATGGTGTTCCAGTTGATTTTTATGTTATTCTGACTGGTTGCTAGGTTGTTGCTAAGCAGTTGCAGTACTATTGCATGTGGTTGCTACGGTGTTCACAAGTGGTTGTTATAGTGTCTGTAAATAAAAACAAATTCAATAATGTGCAAATCATTTAAACCCTATATTTCATTGAAAATAGAACAAAGACAACATCAAATGTTAAAACTGAGAAAAGTTATTGTTTTTTTTTTTGAAAAATATGTGCCCATTTATGAATTTGATGCCAACAACATTAATAGTTGGGACGGGGGCCTGTTTACCACTGTGTTTCATCACTTCTTCTTTAACAGCACTCTGTAAGTGTTTGGGAACTGAGGAGACGCTGCTGTAGTTTAGAAAGTGATATGTTCTCCATTCTTGCGTAACATAGAATTTCAGCTGCTCATCAGTTCAGGGTCTCCTTTGTTGTATTTTTCATTTTATAATGCGCAAAATGTTATCAGTGGTGACAGGTCTGGACTGCAGGCAGGTCAGTTTAGCACCCGGACTCTTTTAATACAGTTGTAATACATGCAGAATGTGGTTTTACACTGTCTTGCTGAAATAATCAAGGCCTTCCCTGAAAAAGACGTCGTCTGGATGGCAGCATATGTTGCCAAAACATGTATATATCATTCAGCATTAATGGTGCCTTCACAGATGAGCACGTCACCCATGCCATGTGCACTAATGCCCCCCTACACCATCATGAATACTGGCTTTTGAACTGTGCACTGATAACAAGCTGAGTGGTCTTGTTGTTTCGTTGGACCACAGGACACTTTTCCTCTTCCCCTCAGTCCATTTTAAGTGAGCTCAGGCCCAGAGAAGGTGGCAGTTGAATACTTTATTAGAAGTGAATGAAAATGATGTGATATGATTTATGTATATTAACATACTGTTATTTTAACAGCCACTGTACAAGCAGGTGTTCACTCAGCAAAACACCAGCATGCTTTTTAATTATTTATTCATAACAAATGCTTATGAGCACTGACCTACACTCTTAAAAAATATGGTTCTTTAAGGGTTTCATAGAACCATGAACACTCAAAGAGCCATGTGCATGCTCAACTGGTTCTTTGCATGGTGAAGTGGTTCTTCAGATTGATGGAGAAAGCGTTCTGCTGTTGTTATGATGTCAAACTTGTAACAACATAATAACCCTTTTTGGTGCTATATAGAAACCATTCTCGAAAAGATTCTACATAGATGCATATACAGCACATTCTCCATCAGTCTGAAGGACATTTCACCAGGCAAAGAACCGTTTAAGCATGCAAGTGGTTCTTTGAGTGCTCATAGTTCATTGTCTTTGCTAAAGTACCTTTGAAGAACCATCGTTTTAAGAGTGTACAGTGAAGCGTTATCATTTTCTTTCTGCAAAACAACACTGAACACACAGCAGTCACTTTCCTTCAAGTTCAAATCCCAATAGAATTTCTCCTCTTCAACTTTCGAACAGTGTGTGTTTGTTATCGCTGGAGATTACGGCCATTTCTAAAGGTGAAGGAAATAAGCAGGCAGTCTATTTGAATGCAGACTGTAACCGTAGCTAAAGGAGAGTGTTTGTGCGTCATATCTTTTCATTATAGGGCCGCAGTGAGGGTACAGTGAAAGGACGGGGACATGCTTTATCTCTGTAGTGTTTAATCAAACTGAGCCGCCACGCCTGGTGTTATTGATGAAAAACACTCGACCCCCGGTCTGTTCGCTACACCGACACTTTATATGAGTGCCTTGAATGCTATGATATTGACCGTGGCTTTATTTATTTATGTGGCGTTATCCTGAAAGACCTCGCCGTGAGGCTTTTTCATGTTTTACTGATGCTATACGGTGCTTTGTTTACTGTGGTATGGCTGCACGATATATCGTTTGTTAATCATCATTGCAATATTGGCATATGAAATGCAAATGAGTCCTGTAATCAATCACAGTGTGCTGTGAGCATCCTGACCAATCACAGGTCCATTGGCCACTTTATTAGAAACACCTACCTTGTACTTGCACTCACTGGCCAGTTTATTAGAAACTCCTACCTTGTGCTTCCACTCACTGGCCACTTTATTAGAAACACCTACCTTGTGCTTCCACTCACTGGCCAGTTTATTAGAAACACCTACCTTGTGCTTCCACTCACTGGCCACTTTATTAGAAACACCTACCTTGTGCTTCCACTCACTGGCCAGTTTATTAGAAACACCTACCTTGTGCTTCCACTCACTGGCCAGTTTATTAGAAACTCCTACCTTGTGCTTCCACTCACTGGCCACTTTATTAGAAACACCTACCTTGTGCTTCCACTCACTGGCCACTTTATTAGAAACACCTACCTTGTGCTTCCACTCACTGGCCAGTTTATTAGAAACAACTACCTTGTTCTTCCACTCACTGGCCACTTTATTAGAAACTCCTACCTTGTGCTTCCATTAACTGGCCACTTTATTAGAAACACCTACCTTGTGCTTCCACTCACTGGCCAGTTTATTAGAAACAACTACCTTGTTCTTCCACTCACTGGCCACTTTATTAGAAACTCCTACCTTGTGCTTCCATTAACTGGCCACTTTATTAGAAACACATCTTTTAGGTCCAAAAATAAAGAGCAGTTCTCTGGTTAGAAATGAAGGGCTACTGAATTGATAGAGGACAGTCTCTAAATGTACACCAGCAAGGTGGAGATGCAAGGAAGGGGTTTCTAATAAAGTGGTCAGAATGTATTTTTTTGGAGAAATCAGAAACACAGACTAAGTATAACCAAGTCATACTATTCAAAGAACCATTCAATCATGTAAGGGTTTTTAGTGTTCATGGTTCTATATAGAACCATTTTCTTTACTAAAGAACCCTTGAAGAGCCATGTTTTTAAAGTGTGCATAGAGTCAATCACAGTGAAGGGATTTTAGTCTAAAGCCTAAGATCAGTTAAAAGTCCCCAATGTGTTTTCAGCTCTGATTTGGAGCCAGTTCAGTAGAGTCATCCATATAAATGATCGAGCTGATAGAAATCCTGTTTCATTAACGTCCATTCAAAGATAATCCTCCTTTTATCTTTGGGGTCAGTTTGACCTCATTCAATGTTTAACATCTTTAAATAAATCATTGATTTTTTTTGCCGCATATTTAATGACTTTTCCTAATTTAATGGGAACAACTGGGTAAAGATAAAATGAACATGATGTGTTTTTAGGGGTCAGTTTGAGTCCAGACTGTTTCAACTGTATAAAACCTAAATATCAACATCTTATAAACATTTGCTCTGGTTGTTTTGGATGATATTGAGGTCACTATAACATGCAGTTTATAATCTTCATTAAACCTCCCTCTGCTTTACACCTCACCTAACATAACCACACCTGTAACACACCTCACCTAACATAACCACACCTGTAACACACCTAACATAACCACACCTGTAACACACCTAACTTAACATAATCACACCTGTAACACACCTAACCTAACATAACCACACCTGTAACATACCTAACCTAACATAACCACACCTGTAACACACCTAACCTAACATAACCACACCTGTAATAAACCGAACCTAACATAACCACACCTGTAACACACCTAACCTAACATAACCACACCTGTAACACACCTCACCTAACATAACCACACCTGTAACACACCTAACATAACCACACCTGTAACACACCTAACTTAACATAATCACACCTGTAACATACCTAACCTAACATAACCACACCTGTAACACACCTAACCTAACATAACCACACCTGTAACAAACCGAACCTAACATAACCACACCTGTAACACACCTCACCTAACATAACCACACCTGAAACATACATAACCTAACATAACCACACCTGTAACACACCTAACCTAACATAACCACACCTGTAACACACCTCACCTAACATAACCACACCTGTAACACACCTAACCTAACATAACCACACCTGTAACATACTTAACCTAACATAACCACACCTGTAACACACCTAACCTAACATAACCACACCTGTAACATACTTAACCTAACATAACCACACCTGTAACACACCTCACCTAACATAACCACACCTGTAACATACTTAACCTAACATAACCACACCTGTAACATACTTTACCTAACATAACCACACCTGTAACATACTTAACCTAACATAACCACACCTGTAACATACTTTACCTAACATAACCACACCTGTAACACACCTCACCTAACATAACCACACCTGTAACATACTTAACCTAACATAACCATACCTGTAACATACTTTACCTAACATAACCACACCTGTAACACACCTCACCTAACATAACCACACCTGTAACACACCTCACCTAACATAACCACACCTGTAACATACTTAACCCAACATAACCACACCTGTAACACACCTCACCTAACATAACCACACCTGTAACACACCTCACCTAACATAACCACACCTGTAACACACCTAACCTAACATAACCACACCTGTAACACACCTAACCTAACATAACCACACCTGTAACACATCTCACCTAACATAACCACACCTGAAACGTACCTAACCTAACATAGCTACACCTGAAACATACATAACCTAACATAGCTACACCTGTAACATACATAACCTAACATAATACCTGTAGTAGTGTAAGAACCACTGATAGTTCACACCATACGGGGGAAGGGAATACAGATTTACTTTGCTGGAGATTGAAAGATGTTAGCAAATTTGAGGATAATAACTGGAAAGTTAAGAACATTTGAATTATATTATTACAATATTTTTGCCAGACCTGAAAAAATCGCCTACATCTGATATTATCAAGTCAGCGCAGATCTTGGTCAAGCTCTACTGTATAGAAATGCCTTTCTCTCTCCCTCTCTCTCTCTCTCTCTCTCTCTCTCCCTCTCTATCTCTCTCCCTCCCTCTCTCTCTCTCCCTCTCTCTCTCTCCCTCCCTCCCTCTCTCTCTCCCTCCTCTCTCCCTCCCTCCGTCTCTCTCTCTCCCTCTAAAAGCTAAGCGAGGCCGTACTGCATCAGCTCTGAGTGCTTCCATCTGATCTTATTGTTATTCTGCACGACTGGCACAGTTTGTGTATGAAGGGTGGGGTGGTGGGGGGTTGGGGGGTCACTCCGTCAGTTTGAATTATCCTCTTGCGTTTGGAGGAGAGCCAAAAGGCACTGCTTCAAAAAAAAATGCCCCCTAATGTCTCCTCCTGATTGAGAGGGCTTTTATTCTGCACAAGTGCCACCACATATTTCCCCCGAAGGCTCTTCTTTCTTTCAGCGTGGGGAGAAATTCTCCTCTTCTATCGAACGCCGTCCCCGTGTCCTGCTCTGTTATGTGTTTTTATTTATCTGTCTTTTAATTTATCCTATAATTTGACCTGGCAGCCGTGGAGAACACGTTAGTATTTGCCCTGGCAGCCTGTGTTTCACTGGTGCACATGTTTATCAGCTTGATGTGTAAATTGCACTGGTGTTCTTGCTGATTGCATATCGGCGTTCGGAGCTGGACTCGGTCTGGGGGGGTAAATGGCCTCATATTCTTTCTTTTCCACGATTGCTGTGTTCTGTTGTGGAGATTTGAAGCTGTTGGCCATTTTAGTGGTTTATTTTTTATCCAGCAGTGACCAGCATGAGCTTTAATATAAGGTCCAGTAGCATTTAGATGTTTAGAAACGACATCGATCAGCCTTTAGAGCTATTCAGCTCAACCACATCTGCTTTTACCACAGCCTGAAATACTGTATGGACCTATAAACAGGAATGGAGCACATTAAGGGTGGCAAACCTTGAAGGCATTTTCACAATACACCTGGCTTTTACTCACGGAACGACGTTCTGGTGCGTTCCGGCCCACTTCCACCCCAGCGCATCATGATATTTTGTTTCTCTGATGTTTTAATAGACAAAGTGCACCAACAGACAAGTAGTGTGACATTTTAAAAAGGCTAAAAACTGTAAATATTGTGGCACTTATTCATCTCCTCCTTTAATGACGTACAAATTTCTCTGCGTCTGATTTGTTGAACTTTCATTCAACATGGAAACAAGCAGAGATTCAAGTGCAGTCAGCTTCTGTGCGTGAAATCAAGTGCAAGCCTACCAGCACCTCATTTACATATCATTTACATGAAGCACGCCCTAATTCATGCAGATATTTCGGCAGGGAACCAATAAAATGACTGTATTCAGGTTTGTGAGCCAATGGCTTTGCTGGTAGGCAGAGTTTGAGTGACCTGCTCCCCCTGCTGGCCAAACTTTATAGTGTTAGATAGGCAACAATGGATAGAATACAATGTGCAATAAACAAAACGTCTTAATGTTTTTGTTTGTCAATGATGTGACTGTATGATTTAAGCACAATCAGCTTCTGTGCGTGAAATCAAGTGCACGCCTACCAGCACCTCATTTACATATCATTTACATGAAGCACGCACTAATTCATGCAGATGTTTTGGCAGGGAAGCCAGTAAAATGGCTGTGTTCAGGTTTGTGAGCTAATGGCTTTGCTGGTAGGCAGAGTTTGAGTGACCTGCTCCCCCTGCTGGCATTGTAGCATTCAAATTATGGCCATTCGAAGGAATAAAATGTGCAATAAACAAAACGTCTTAATGTTTTATGACTCAGTGATGTGATTGTGTGATTATTTTTCTAAAATAACATATATAAACACTGTATTACTGCAGTGTATTACACCAACTGTGTTTTGTATTGTTTATTTTGTGGACGAAGTCAGTAACATAAAGCAAAAGCACAGTGTAATATACCTTTAAATGGAACATGGAATAGTTGCAGGATGGGTTTTTTCTAATGTGCATGTAAAGTAAGTACATCCTCTTTAATACTGGATTGCAGTGTGCAGAATGATTTGTATTATTGTTTTTTACTATTTTTGATCAGGTTGATACACTATTATGCTGAAATTTACACACATTCCTACCAAACGTGAGTTTGATCATACAGATACGCCCAAACTGAAACTGATGAATTACAAAGCTGTCAGTGAAATTTGCATGTGCTGATTTTACGATCAGATTTGACCGGATATACTTTTGATAAATGAAGGCCTGTCTTGACTGCACCACCTAGTGGACATTCATGTGTATTGAGTTATTGGGAAAGTCCTAATCAGGAAGGAAAGTTCTGGTTGGTCAAAGTCACATGATGCTGATTGAAAAGGGGTGGTGGCCATGTTTGATTCCAGTTTGCTGCAGCTCCATGAGGCATAACGCACAGCTTCTAATCCCTCATCATCCTTTCTTTGTATGTCTTGGAAATCATTGTTTGTGAGTGAAGATACTTGTTTATATTTTGGTAATTATTTGAAAAATGTATTAATTTAGCAAGTAAAGAAAATCCACTGGTTCAGAATGTTTATAACTCCCGTAGTTGTAGCCTGTATTGGACATTTGTAGACTGTATGATATCCCTGTTCTGGTGGGGCAGTTGTGGGCCTGAGGTTAGGGAACCAGCCCTGTGACCGGAAGGTTGCTGGTTCGATGCCCTGAGCTGATAGTACGTGACTGAAGTGCCCTTGAGCAAGGCACCTAACCCCCAACTGCTCCCCGGGCGCCGTGGATACGGCTGCCCACTGCTCCGGGCAAGTGTGCTCACTGCCCCCTAGTGTCTGTGTGTTCCCTAGTGTGTATGTGGTGTTTCACCGCACGGATGGGTTAAATGTGGAGGTCTAATTCCGATGTGCTCAGACACCGTTGGCTAAAAAGGTTTCATTAACATTAACATTCTAATGGAAATCTTACCCACCATAATATTCATACTACAAAAGAAGTATTTGTGAACGTACTTCCTGATTAGGTTGGCGATGCACTATAACACATTATCTGTGTATGTATCTGTGAAAACTCATCAAATTAAAACACTATATGTCAGTTGGACTTTGTAACACCCTCTTATACATCCGAGGTCTGAGCTGATCATCTGCTTCACCTGTTTACTATTCATAAGCTCATTAGCATAACGCTCTCCCTTTTTTGTTTGCATTAAAAACTTTAAGTGATAGTTGAGTGAAAAATCAAATTCTCTCAGTTTCCCTTCTTACTCCAAATGTAGTTGATCAGCCAAGACTTGTTTGGTGTCTCATGTTTGCTGCTTTAGTTTTAGCGCTGGAGCTACAAGGCTGATGTAGCTAACAAGTAAAGGGAGGCTTATGGTGCTAACGGCAGGCCTAAATCATCATGCACTTGTCTTAAAACGTCTAGTGTGTATATAAAAATGGACTAAAGTACCATAAAAAGCTATGCTAATGTACTTTAGACCATTTTTGTAGATAACAGTGAGTCATACGGTGTCAGAAACCACAGAATCAAATCTATTAGTCTGTCTTCAGACTGCAGGCAAATCGGATTTGTTCCTCAAATCTGCATGGGTTGCCGTGGTAACGACGTAGGCGTCAGTAACTATAAAACGTCGGTGATTGTCAGAATCTTTATGAAAACTGTGTAAGTGGGTTTAAGAACGTTTGGTGAATGAGGACCATTGGTTTTATGTAGAACCATGAACGCTCAAAGAACCATTCGTTTGCTTAAATGGATCTTTGCATGGTGAACTGTTGTTCAGACTGGTGGAGAATGTGGTGAGATGGTTGTGTCTTTTCTGATCGACTGCGTTTTGATAAACAGAATACATTTAATTTGTTTGCAGTCGCTTTAAGTTCTAAGACATTTTGTGAATGTTTGTTTATTCTGGTTAGTTTAGATGTTTATCTTGCCTAATGTTTCTAATTCTGCTCAGCCTTCACTGTGTGTGAGTGTAGGGGTGTGTGAGTGTGTGAGTGTGTGAGTGTGTGAGTGTGTGTGTGTGTGTGTGTGTGTGTGTGTGTTTATGCAGCTGTCTGGACTTAATTACACACTTAATTCTGATGTTCCTTCAGCAGTACACATTCATCTGAACGTAGCGCAGATGTAATAATTCTTTTAATGAGTTTACGACACATTCATGACCCTTTGTTTGCGAGTGCTTTAAGTAATGCATTCAGAGAACGTGCAGATCTGAGTAAGAGCCGTTCTTCGAGGTGAAATTAAAACAGGAACTGTTTTGGACAGTAGATGATTTCTCCAGAGTAGACGTTCCTCTCTAGCTTTATACTGCAGTTTTCCTCTCAGTGCCACCGGCTAAGCGTCTGTGTTTGCTGTCGCTGGAGAAGCTGCTCAGTTGTCACCCCCAATATTTGTTCCTCCTATTTTTATAGGAAATGATTTGTTAGAAATCTCAGTTTGTGTTCTGCTTCAGATAAAAGTTTCTTTGGGATGGATCCTCCCTGGAATTTTACTGTATTTAGAGATTACAGCTACACTTTTCCAATTTTGGTTCTATAAACAACCTTTCAGTGCACCAAACAAGTTTTGTAAATATGATGTCAGTGTGAAGAACCTTTTTCAAAGCACCTCCATATATATATATATATATATATATATATATGTATGTAGTACACACACACACACACACACATTTGTCCAAGCAGAGCACCATTGATAAGCCTTTATTTTAAAGTGTGAACATAATCAATATTAATGAAGTTTTCTGCTTAGTTATTAAAATTGTTACATGTACAAAAGCTCTTTTAACAACTTCCGAACTTTATTTGAAATATTCGTTATTTGTATTAATTATTAGTGACATTTAATCATTCAAAGTAGGATACTTTTGCCATGAGAACGAATTAAACTCTAGCAACCACTCGGAATATTGTAGCATCCATCTAGCAACCATGAGAGACACCATAGTAGCCCCCTAGCAATCACCTTTAATACCATAGCAACTACATAGCAACACCTAGCAACCGCTAGAGACACCCTAGCAACGATGAGAGATACCATACTAGCCACCAAGCAGTATCCTAGCAATCACCTTCAGTACCATAGCAACTACAAAGCAACACCCTAGCAACCACTAGGGATACCATAGTAGCCACCTAGCAATACCCTAGCAGTCATGTACAATACCATAGCTACTGCAAAGAAACACCCGAGGAACTACTAGAGATACCATAGCAAACACTTAGCATCACCCTAGCAAGCACGTGGATCACCATGGCAACCATCTAGCAACCATGAGAGATACCATAGAATCTATTTAGCAATACCCTAGCAACCACCTGGAATACTATGGCAAACATGAGAGATACGATAGTAGCCATCTAGCAATACCCTACCAACCACCTGGAATACCATAGCAACCACCTAGCAACCATGAGAGATACCATAGTAGCCATCTAGCTATACCCTAGCAACCACCGGGAATACTATAGCAACCATGAGAGATACCATAGTAGCCATCTAGCTATACCCTAGCAACCACCGGGAATACTATAGCAACCATGAGAGATACCATAGTAGCCATCTAGCTATACCCTAGCAACCACCTGGAATACCATAGCAACCACTTGGCAACTATGAGAGATACCATAGTAGCAATCTAGTTGAACCCTAGCAACCACCGAGCAACCATGAGAGATACCATAGTAGCCATCTAGCAATACCCTAGCAACCACCTGGAATACCATAGCAACCACCTAGCAGCCATGAGATACCATAGTAGCCATCTAACAATACCCTAGCAAACACTTGGAATACCATAGCAACCACCTAGCAACCATGAGAGATACCATAGTAGCCATCTAGCTATACCCTAGCAACCACCCGGAACACTGTACAATCTGTTTAGTAGCTGTGCCATCACTGTTTTTAGAAAATGCACTTTTCTAGTTTTGTCTATTAACAATTTTAAGAGAACTTAAAACACTTTATATGATATGAGCACGATGTCAAATACGGAATGACCCGACTCCCTGAGATCTGCACCTCACTGACACCGTCTCTTCAGGACCTACAGGTTTTGTGTTTCTATTCAGGTCAATAATAATCATTGTGCTCAGGAAGTTAATCAAGACCCTGTGAGGCTTTTCTATCCATTTTTTATGGATCCAGACGAGTCGTAGTGTTTAAAATGTCCTCAGGGAATTGTTTCCTCCACTTTAAACTCCAATCTGCTCGCCCGCATGAATATTTATGCTGGAGCAGCATCACTTTTGACATGCATATATTAATCAAGGTCCTAAATCTTTCAGAAAAAAAGAGTCTGTTCTAGCCAGGAACCCATAAAACTGCGGCTCAGACGCTCCGTGAAGGCTGGCTGCATAATTTAGAGCCACGCTGATGGAGACGCACCTGAACCTGGCTGCTGTGAGAGCGCCGGATGTGAAATATAGACACAATGCAGTGGAACGTACAGCAGATGGCTGGATGCTGAATAAATCAAACATCTGCTCTATAAAGTAGCGGGAAATCTGGAATTGCTGAAGCAGCGCTGCACGTTTGCCTCTGGATTTGCTTTGAGTTTCCGAATGGAGAGCGGGGAGCGTGTAGAGGGTCCGCATTGACGTCACTTTCCCGCCGGAATACGCCCCCTCAGTCGGACCGAGTGGCAGAACGTTCTGCAAGGTGCTCAGAAACTGATCTGTGCCTCTGTGTTTTCTCGACTGTAGCACTGTGTTCATAGAACTTCATACAAGAACAGCAAACTAACTACAGCTGCAGTCTCAGCTTCACTGCACTGGCTTTAGAATTGATTATACAACTTTACTGCTAGTTTATAAATCTCTTAATGGCTTAACAGCAACATGCGGCTCTTTTACTGTCCTGTTGGCTCCACAGCTGAATCAGATTAGTAGGTAAAAATAAAATAATCCTCCTTTACAGTAAAATAAAGCTCTGCTGATCGTTCAACACAGTTTAACAATAAATGGTCTTAAACTCTGGAGTTACTGTAGAACTGCTGATTCACCCTTTAACCCTGAAGATCAGCGCAGACTGCTGGTCACCATAGCAACACAGACAGCAATTATAAACGAGATAATTGTTGATGGTTGGCATTAGCAGTGTTGGTGAGCTAACATTGTCCAGCCCCCCCCTTGGTTGTAGAACACAAGGCTCACAATCATGTATGTTTTTAACAAATGCTGACAAAAACTTTACAGTTACAAGGAATATAAATGAAAATGAAGACGCTACATTAAATTGATGAGCAGTTGATACGTTATATAACTTATGATTTTGCTCTGAAATCCAGCAAACCTGACACAAAATGGCAGCTGCATATTTCCGTTTCGATGGCTGGATTCCAGCTTTCCTGCGGATCACAGTGATTATTATTAATATCCTCTTTTCTGCGAATGCTTTTATCTGTTGCATTTTTAACATCATTAAAAAAAACACAGCAATCCGTATGAAGCTGGATTCGCCTTCCTATTCGCCAGCTTCTTATTCGAATTTTCCATTCCACCTTAAATGGTGCAGCGGGTACATTCTGGAGCTCCATTTAAGGTGGGACAGAAAAATCAAATGATAATCTGGTGAATAAGAATCGTCATCTTCATATCTCTGTATGAGTTTATTATTTAAGCTTTTATTATTTTATTATTAGTTTAATAAAATCTCACACTGGAATGTTCTGAACTCTGGAGATGTGCAGGTCATACGGATCCACCAATCAGCTGATCGTCTCCTCGTAGTGATTTCTGGAGATGCATCTAAAGTGTCCTCATATCTGTTCGTGTGTTTGTGGTCATTCTGGTCTAGTGTTGTTGGTGTTTATCCTCCTGCAGGGCTGTGTCTGCAGTAACGGTGATGAGACCAGCTCCATCAGAGCTACAGCTCGCCTACCAACATGTAGATGAGCTCTTCTTAATGATGTAATCCAATACCATGAATAGGTAGACACAGCTAAGTGAGCTGTCCTTTTGATTAGGACTTCAGGAGCTAAAGAGAAGGTTAATGTGGTGGATTAACCATCAGCGTAAATACACAGTGACCGGAATCAATAAATCTCTTTTATTTCTAATATGTGGGACCAATTTCACTGTAGGTCTTCTGAAAGTCCCAGATACATCACTGTCTGTCAGTGTGAAGCTAAACCTGATCAGAGGGTTGTTGGAAATGGAAACTAGCAGCGGCAGCTCTCTGTAACAGTCGCTGTGAAACTGCTGCAAGGAATGACTTGCTAGTATAATATGACACAGAATGTCTTGCAAGCTTCAGATGTCTGTGTTGAATGTAGAGCTGCCAGAAACGTCCTAGAACTACTTGAATCCTACAGGGACGCTAGCAGAAGTTGGCATAATCATAGAGATTTTGTGCTTGAAAGTTTGTTAACAAAAATATTAGACTTGGTCATTTATTTATTGAGGAAAATGATCCAATATTACAGATCTGTGAGTGGCAAAAGTATTGCTTTCAGTATCTGGTATTGTGGAGCTTTTAGCCCCTCCATACAAAACAGCTTCAGCTCTGTTCTGTTGGTGGGTTTCCTCCCATGAACTGCTGCTTCAGGTCCTTCCACAGCATTTCTATAGGATTAAGGTCAGAACTTTGACCTGGTCATTCAAAAACATTAACTTTATTCTTTAAACGTTCTTTGGTAGAACGACTTGTGTTCTGAGGGTCATTGTCTTGCTGCATGACCCACGTTCTCTTGAGTTTCAGCTCACGGACAGAAGTGCTGACATTTTGCTTTAGAATTCGCTGGTATAATTCAAAGTCCATTGTTCCGTCAATGATGGCAGGCCATCCTGGCCCACATGCAGCAAAACAGGCCCAAACCATGATACTACCACCACCATGCTTCACAGATGGGATAAGGTTTTTATGCTGGAATGCAGTGTTTTCCTTTCTCCAAACATTACGCTTCTCATTTAAACCAAAAAGATCTATTTTGGTCTCATCCGTCCAAAAAACATCGTTTCAGTAGCCTTCAGGCTTGTCAATGTGATCTTTAACAAACTGCAGACGGGCAGCAATGTCTGTTTTTGTTTTTTTTGTTTTTTTTTTGGAGAGCAGCTGCTTTCTCCTTGCAACCCTGCCATGCTTACCATAGTTGTTCAGTGTTCTTCTGATGGTGAACATTAACATTAGCCACTGTGAGGCCTTTAGTCACTTAGAAGTTACCCTGGGCTCCTTTGTGACCTGGTGGACTATTACAGGCCGTTGCTCTTGGTGTGATCTTTGTTGGTCAACCACTCCTGGGCAGCGTAACGATGGTCCTGAATTTCCTCCATTCGTACACAGTCTGTCTGACTGTGATGGGTGGAGTCTAAACTCTTTAGAGATGGTTTTGTAACCTCTTCCAGCCTGATGAGCATCAACAGCTCTTCTTCTGAGGTCCACAGAAACCTCCTTTGTTCCTGCCATGATACACTTCCTCAATCACGTGCTGTGAAGATCAGACTGTGACAGATCCCTGTGCTTTAAATAAAACAGGGTGGTCACTCACCTGGTTGCCGTCTTATTGATTATAAACACCCGACTCTAATTTCACCTTCAAATCATCTGCTAATCCTAAAGGTTCACATACTCACTCACAGATCTGTAACATTGGGTGGTTTTCCTCAATACATAAACGTACAAGTCTAATATTTTTGTCTCATTTGTTTAATTTGGTTCTCTTTATCTACTAGTAGAACTTGTGTGAAAATCTGTGTGTGTGTGTGTGTATATATATATATATATAATAATATATATATATATATATAATATATTATATATATATATATATATGGACTTAAAACATGCATTAGTTAAAGGGCTTATATCCTTCATCTGTCTTGATTTTTATATTTTACATTTTTTTATGATTGTTTTTTGGTACCAGTTCATTTCTACATGACCATTTCATCCCTTAGGATTTTTTGTTGTTACTGTGCCTTTAAAACTGATACACGTACACATGTTAAGTTCTGTTCTGATTGGCTGCTCTGTGTAATGATGCACTCAAAAAGCAGTGTGAGATGAAACAATACTTATAACTTCAGTGTGAGTGGGTGGGGCTAAACTGCTCTAGGCGCAATAAGTAGATATACTTGAATGTGTTAGTTTTTGTGACATCACAAAAGCAGTGCTCAGAGTTACTGCTGTGTAAACAGTACGTTTTGAAACTCTTATGAAGTTCACATACCGTGTCAAACTCTATAACAAAGTGAAGGAAATCTGCTTTTCCATGATTTTAATCAGTGGAAGCATCAAAGTAAACATCTGTTTTATAATTGGTGTGAACTTGTTACAGATGTTCTGTTTGTGTCTTTATAGGAGAAGAAAAATTAGTGTACATAATTTTGGATCACTTTTATTGGTTCATTCATCTTGAGATGTTCACATAATGTAAAGGACAGCTGGTGTTCTCACACAATATTTGAAAAAAAATAGTTTTTTTCATATGACAGCAGCAATATGGCGCTATAAGAGGAACACGATCAAAACCGGTTAATAACTCGACAGAGATAAATGAAATACCAGGTATGCTTTGATAAACTTGATGTGCACGAGGCTGGTTGAGTTTCTGAAGCGTCTCGAATCAGGTTTGATCGATTGATCTGGAACTGTAGAGCCCTGAGGATTAAATCACTCGCAGCAGGACGTTCATACGGTTCTTTTCAAGGACGAATAAGAGAACAGCCTATTAGAGTAATGACACAGTCTGGACAAGCGTGTCCATTACTGAGACACAGAGAGGAACCAACTCTTAAAGAAACAGCTCGTCTGTCTTCACTTTAAACCTTTACCAGAGTTTCAGTAGTGCTTTCTTTACAGTTTCTTAAGTTCTAGATATCAACAAGGTAACACTTAGCTATTACTTAGAACTTAGGGGACTGTAATGGAAAGTTTTACCTTCTAATGCATGTTAGTGCAAAGATGTTAGGTTCAAATCCAGTTTGTTTATCATGGAATGTTCACTTAACGTAAATAATAACTTTAATATTGTAAATATAAATATTCGCAATATTTTAAATATAAATATTCGTAACAATATTGTGAAATATTGTTATTCTGTTAAAAAAAAATGATGAGTTTTTCTTGTGAAAGAAGTGATGCGCAGAAAGAAAAGCCCACATTTTGTTCCAGATTCTCCGGTGTGGTTCCAGTCCCGTGTTTGTGTGATGTGTAGAGCAGTTTGGAGGGTCCTGATTGTGCCGACGGAGCAACCTGAGCTTAGAGGCTAATAAACTCACTGCAGAAGAGGGAGAGAGAGATACACAGAGAGAGAGAGGGAGAGAGACAGAGAGAGCGAGAGAGGATCAGAGGGAAAGGGAGGGAGAGAGAGAGAGAGAGCGAGCTCTGAGAAAAACCCTGGAGAGTCATTTCTGTTTGTTACAGAATCCGACTCAGAGCTGCTGACTCATCACTACAGTTTACTGGGGGGTGATCTGCTCTGATGGCTGAGAGAGGAGAAAAGGGGGAAAGAGAGAGAGAAAGAGAGAGAGGTAAGGAGAAAGACAAAGATGAGAGAGAGAGTATACACAGACAGGAAAGAGAGGGAGAGATAAAAAGTGAGAGAAAGAAGAGAGCGTGAAGAGAGTCTAGAAAAAGACGAGAGAGACAGTATAGAGAGTATGGAGTATACACAGACGGGGGAAGAAAAAGGGGAAGCAAGTGAGAGAGACAGAAAGAAGAGAGTGTACAGAGGGAGAGAGTCTAGGGGAAGATGATGGTATAGAGAGAGAAAGAGGGAGAGTTTTAAAGCAGAGGGGTTTAAACAGCAGCTAACTGTTCACCCTGGAGGAAAAAGAAGTGTGTTGTTCAGTTTTTATAGACTGCAGTGATTTTATATTTGTCGCTGGCCCAAGAAAAACATGTATTTCCATTTTTTCTGATTTTTAATTTTCTAGCACAGCAGGTGTTCTTTATAGTGTGTGGAATTTTCATGGTGAACGGACCAACAGAAATACACCAAAACTGCTTGGAACAAAATGTCTGTACATTAATTTATATTGATAGTGTTTTTGCCCTGTCCTGTAAAGTTACTACAGTGGGGATATTTTTCTCTGGGTGTGTACATGACTTAACACTTTATGCCAAACTTGGCAAAAGGATTGTCAAACAGTTCAAAAAGAACATTTTTTTAATGGAAGATTGCAAGAATTTAGGTCTTTTACCATCAACCGTACATAATATTATGAAAAGATTGAGGGAATCTGGAGAAATCTCAGTCCCTGGAGGGCAAGGCTGGAAACAGTTTTCAGTTTTTAACCCTTTAGTTTCCAGTTTTCATGTTTTTTATTGGTGATTATGCATTGCAAAGCAAGGCGCATAACTATTGTTATCTGATTTGTATTCTTCACATTTATTATTTTTTCTGTCTGATTTTTGTCCGCAAACTCGTCAGGCAGTTTTTGAGATATGGACACTGTTTTACCACCAGAATGTTCGGTATGATTGGGAATGGTGTGCTCTGTGCAGCTTTTTGGTTGGACATCATAGCAACCACCTAGGATACCATGGCAACCACCTAGCAACACAATTGCAACCACCTGGGATACCACACAACCACATAGCAACACCTAGCAACCACCTGGGGTACCATACAACCGCATAGCAACATCCTAGCAACTATTTGGGATTCCCTAGCAACCACCTAGCAACACACTAGTGAACTCCTGGGATACCATAGCATGCATCTACCAACATGCTAGCAATCACCTGGGATACCATACAACTACAATGCAACATCCCAGCAACTATTTGGGATAACATAGCAACCCGCTAGCAACCACCTGGGATAGCAACTGCTTAGCAACACCCTAGCAACCACTAGGGATTCTATAGTGTTGCTATCATCTGTCTCTATCTATGTTGACCAGTGTATTGACCATTAGGAGGACCTCATTCTGTCAGTTGTGATCAGTAGGCTGATGTCACTGAGTGGTATTATCAAAGGTTCAGACAGGTAGTTTCATGGAAGTTCTGTAGGTATATGAAAGGAGAATTGAAGTGTGGATGCATATACAGCTCCACGCTCCAAGAGGTTAAACAAATGCATTCAATATTTGAGAATATATTATTCTATGGCAACAACTAATAAACAGCAGTTTAATACAGCATCAAGGTTTTCAAGGGTAAACAGCTCAGAGTCAGACACTTGCAGAAAAAAACAAAGTTCTGAGACTTTAATGTCAAAAGAGTGAACCAGAAATGTGGTCATACAACAAGAGAGGTCAAAAACAGAGACAAGCGTAAACCTGTCAGAAGGGACGTCGGAAGAGTAATCAAAAAAAACGAGCAGGGGTCAAAACCAGGTGATCAAAAACAAAGCAGACAAGAAAAGACCAAAAACAGACTCAAAGAATACAGAGAGTCAAATAAGGCAAACAGGGAAAGTAACCCTGTGTACACTCAGTCAAACTGCAGCAAAACTCACAAAGAAAGTCTAGAGCAAACAGGTTATATGGGTTGGTGGTGATTATATTCAGGTGTAACCATTTAATACTCAACACAGTAATGATGAGCGTGACCATGGCTTGTGATGCTGTAGACGAGGTGAGTCACATGATCCTCAGGAGAATTCTGGGGGTTGGAGTTCGTCTAAGTACTGGTGTTGCTGGGCGTGAGGACTACAGAACCGAAGGGAGGCGTGACGATGGTTGAACTGTCCACAAAAACGAACGTTCAGTAACTGTCCGGTAGACCACGTTGTGCTGATCGATGTCATTAGGTTGAAATCATATCGTTTGACATTATTATTATTATTATTGTGCTACATTATCTTATTGGCTGTTTCATTAAACCTGGTTCCCGAAGTTGAGCCGTTCGCAGCTGTTTCTACCGTGTTTCAGGGTTTCTAGTGGATTGCAGGAGGCTTTACATAACGCAATGCAAGTGAAATTTACTTTCATGCAAGTTTCCAGCAGCTATGGTGGAGCTGCTTGAATGTTTCAGCGTCTAAAGCCAGACTAAGTCGTGACGGCGTGAGCGAAGTGTTTCTGCAGCTTGTCAGTCGTGTGTCTCTAGCAGGGCTTCAGATCTGAGACTCCGAAAGCTGAGCATGCAGCTGGAGTCGGATCCAAAGGCCTCACTCTCAGTCCCATTCCATCTGGCCTGATTCCTTATCCCCTCAAACTGCAGTCTTACTGTGCTCACTTACTCATTTTAAATCTTATCTGTCTTAAAACATATTATTGTTTATGTTTATTATGTTTACTTTGACAGAGACCACACAAAATGCATTCATCTCAAAAGAGAAGACGTGCTTTGCACCAGGTTTAACTAAATAGGTGATTTATATCCAGTCCTGGGCAGGTAAACATATGAGTAATATTAAAAAGACATTATATAATACAAAATTACGAGAACAAAATATAATAAAACCCACAATACTAACTCACATTCCAGACTTTATCTCCCCCAAACAACCTTTCAGTTAATAATACAAATTATTCAGTATTTACTATGGATTATGGAGTATCTGCTATGAATGATTCAGTGACTACAATGACTTATACGGTATCTAGTATGAATTATTCAGTAATGACTATAGGCTATTCAACATCTACTATTAATTATTCAACATCTACTATGAATTATTCAGCAACTAATATGAATTATTCAGTAACTACTATGAACAATTCAGTATGTACTATGATTAATCCAGTATGTGCTATGAATCATTCAGTATCTATGAATGATTCATTATCTACTATGAGTCATTCAGTATCTATGAATGATTCATTATCTACTATGAGTCATTCAGTATCTACTGCGAATCATTCAGTATCTGCTGTGAATTACTCGGTAACTACTATGAATTATTCAGTATCATCTAAAGATTGAGGGCATCTGGAGAAATCCCTGTGCATAAAGGAAAAGGCTGAGAACCACAACTGAGTGCCCCTGACCTTTGACCCCTCAGATTGCATTAAAAACTGACATGTTTCTTTGATGGAGATCACCACATGGGCTCGGGAACACTTTAATAAACACAGTCCATTGCAGATGCAGGTTAAGACTGTACTCTGCACAGTGGAAGTCACATAGCAACAATGTCCAGAAACACCGCCGACTTCTTTGGGCTCGGGCTCATCAGAACTGGACTGACGCTTAGTGGAAACGTGTATTGTGTTCGAGTCAACCATTCAGATTGTTTAGGGAAATAATGGCCGTTGTGTTCTCTGGGCCATCCAGATTGTTACTGGCATAAAGTTCTAAATCCAGCATCTGTCGTGATGTTGGGGGAGGTATTAGTGGGTAACCTGCACATCTGTGAAAGCACCATTAACACCTGAACACATTTTGGAGCAACATATGCTGCCTTTTAGATGCCGTCTTTTTCAGGGATTTCTATGTTTATTTCAACATGACTCACCAAGAAACATCCTGCTCAGGTTACAGCAGCATGGCGGCGTAAACAGAGAGTCAAGGTGCTAAACTGACCTACCTGCAGTCCAGAACTAAAATCACATTGTAAACGTGCCGAATACAACAGTGATGGCCCTGTATGGTTGCGCAGCTGAAGACTCGTTTAACAGAAGAGTAGCAAAGAGTTTAGTTTTCAAAACAGGGTCAGTTTTCAGTCCCCAAACGGTTATGAAGTGCTGAAGGAAAGGTGATGTAACACAGGGGTAAACGTGCTCCTGTCTAACTTTTCTGGAAGGTGTTGCAGCGGCAAATT
Source organism: Colossoma macropomum (assembly GCF_904425465.1). Lineage (NCBI taxonomy): Eukaryota > Metazoa > Chordata > Actinopteri > Characiformes > Serrasalmidae > Colossoma > Colossoma macropomum. The sequence goes on along the minus strand of NW_023494806.1, from coordinate 850,232 downwards.
TGTAACGAGCATGTATTTACAAAAAAACTGAAGTTCATAAGGCACAACGTTGTGTATTGTGTTTTTGTACTGCTTTCAGAACAGAATTTGATCACTGCTTTCTGTTTTTATTAAGAGTTTCACACACCGTCCAACGTTTTTGTAATCGTGGTTCTTTGGATTGTTCAGATATGTACTTCATCAGTTTAATAGCTGAACCTGTTTCAGTATAATTTGTTTAGACTTTGATAACTTGCTATAATTTTAGCACTGTGGAGCTTTTTCAACACATTCAGCCAGTTAACACTGAAAATTTGTGCTGGTGATGATTTCCAAATCAGCTGTTACACCCTAACAGTGCTACCTTTCACACACATACAAAATAGAAATAATTTGAAATGAATAACCGACTCTAAATGTAGGTATTGTGATATAAACTGAGTCTGTTCTACAGTTTCTCATTAGGCTGAATGAATAACTGACTCTAAATGTAGGTATTGTGATATAAACTGAGTCTGTTCTACAGTTTCTCATTAGGCTGAATGAATAACTGACTCTAAATGTAGGTATTGTGATATAAACTGAGTCTGTTCTACAGTTTCTCATTAGGCTGAATGAATAACTGACTCTAAATGTAGGTATTGTGATATAAACCGAGTCTGTTCTACAGTTTCTCATTAGGCTGAATGAATAACTGACTCTAAATGTAGGTATTGTGATATAAACTGAGTCTGTTCTACAGTTTCTCATTAGGCTGAATGAATAACTGACTCTAAATGTAGGTATTGTGATATAAACCGAGTCTGTTCTACAGTTTCTCATTAGGCTGAATGAATAACCGACTCTAAATGTAGGTATTGTGATATAAACCGAGTCTGTTCTACAGTTTCTCATTAGGCTGAATGAATAACTGACTCTAAATGTAGGTATTGTGATATAAACTGAGTCTGTTCTACAGTTTCTCATTAGGCTGAATGAATAACCGACTCTAAATGTAGGTATTGTGATATAAACCGAGTCTGTTCTACAGTTTCTCATTAGGCTGAATGAATAACCGACTCTAAATGTAGGTATTATGAATAACTCTATCCAGAAGGCCACAAGAGATGGAGAGTAAGACGATATTCAAGCGCATAGTTATGTTTTATAGATCTTGAACACAATACACTTCAGTCAGTAGGCCCTGAATATTGAGAGTGAACATTTTTAGCTCACAGGTCTGAGACTGCAGTCCTTCGATCTCCTTTTCTCGCCGTGTAGTGATTGATAATGTTTTTATCTCCCATCTTTAATAAGTCCATGTGCACGTACCCACTTTGCTACTTTAAATGTCAAAATGAAAGAGAATTTGTAATGGCTCTGTTCTTTTCACTGTCCTGTACTTTAGAAAAGAAAGAACGTCCATGAGATTCAAATCTCCAGTCGTGAAATTGGATGACAGCTGCTTAGAAAGGAAAAAAATATTCAAAGGCTCTGCATCGTGAGTCAGGTCCTTCACCGCTGTCTTTTACTCATCCTGGATATTCAAAAGGAAAGGAATGGTCATTTGTGTGTGTGTATGTGTATACACCGATCAGGCATATCATTATGACCACCTCCTTGTTTCTACACTCACCCATTTTATCTGCTCCACTTACTATATAGGTGCACTTTGTAGTTCTACAGTTACAGACTGTAGTCCATCTGTTTCTCTGCATGGTGGTGGTGTGTTAGTGTGTGTTGCGCTGGTACGAGTGGATCAGACACAGCAGTGCTGCTGGAGTTAAACACTGTGTCCACTCACTGTCCACTCTATTAGACACTCCTACCTTGTCAGTCCACCTTGTAGATGTAAAGTCAGAGACGATAGCTCATCTGCTGCTGCACAGTTTGTGTTGGTCATCCTCTAGTCCTTCATCAGTGGTCACAGGACGCTGCCCACAGGACGCTGTTGGCTGGATATTGTTGGTTGGTGGACTATTCTCAGTCCAGCAGTGACACTGAGGTGTTTAAAAACTCCAGCAGCACTGCTGTGCCTGATCCACTCAGACCAGCGCAACACACACAAACAAGTCATAATGATGGATTTTTGACCTGGAGGCTGAAGCTCATTTTACTTTAATGAAATTCTAATTATTTGGATACTGTAAAACATACCTGAGCTCTAAAATGTTTATCAAAACAGCTTTTACTGCAAAGATCTGCCTGAAAACTGTACACATACTATAAATGAATATAGTAAACTACACTGTAAAAACAGGTCATCAGATTAAACTAGAATAATGACCTCATGTGGTAACAAGCAATAGAACCACTTTTGTTCAACTCAAAAGTGACACTGATGGAAAGAATCATTCAGAGTATTTATTTAGCTGAATAAAGCTAATTAATTTTTTAGATTGATCTGATGAGCCATTTTTACAGTGTGTAGAGAAACTTTTCAAAGGAGAAATTTAACCAAATAGCAAATATTTGCAAATTTGTAGCAAATATTACTTAGAACTATTAATTTTTTTTTCCTGAACTTGAAAATTCTTGTAATGCTTTATTTTCGAATTAACAGTTTGCTTAAGTTAAAATACATGTGTGGGTTTCATTTGAAATGAGATATTTTGAAAAATGTGAGGCTGTCGCATTCTCAGTTTTTTTTGTAAATATAAACTTTTCCAGTTTTCAGTGTAGAAACTGATGCACACAGTCTGCATTAAAAAGTTTACAGCTGCATCAAAAGAGAACAAGAAATTTCTCTTATCAAGCTCAACACTAATAGCAAAAGGAAATTTTAGGAAACAAACTGCACTTTTCTGAGTAAATTAACTTCAGTTATCTCTACAATCTAATTTTAACTTAAGTAAACTGTTAATTTATGTTAGATTTCAAGTATTTCGGGATCAGAAGTTAGTTTGAGTAAAAATTTCAGACTGATTAAAAATAAATTTGCTAAAACTTAATAGTAATATAAACTGTTATTGTTTGCAGTGTATCAGTAATATTTTGATTTCCTTTTCCTGTTCAGCTCCAACACACAGGAGTTCAGTACTCATCTTTATGGTCGTTCTCTCTGTTTCAGGTCTGGCTAAGCCGATGGGTCTGGTGGAGGGTCCGGGTGGGCTCGGTCAGGGCGGAGCAGCTGCCACTCTGGGGGAGGACAGTCGGGAGGCCGAGGGGAAATACGAGGAATACGGCTACAACGCCCAGCTCAGTGACCGCATCTCACTGGACAGGAACATTCCGGACTACAGGCCCAAAAAGTAAGTCCTGCTGTTTTTCACACTGCAGAAAAAACACACTCTGTCCTTGAACGAGAATAGAGCGCATTCATCCTGCAGAGCAGCAGCGGCAGCGCTACGGTAGACCTGCACCCACAGCGGCCTGCAGACGCATCATCAGACGCATCATCAGACGCGTTATCAGGCGCATCATCAGATGCATCATACATCCACTCCATTATCTGATCATCTTATTATTCAGCTCTGACTAGAAATGATTTAATATCTGTTATAAATTGTTCAATAAATGCTATAATTGATTTAATATTTACTTTAATTTATTCAGTAACTGCTGTAACTGATTTAATATCTGTTATAAATTAGTCAGTAACTGCTATAAATGATTAAATTTCTACTATAAATTATTTAGTAGCTATTTTAAATGATTACATATCTACCATAAATGATTCAGTAGCTACTATAACTGATTTAATATCTGCTATAAATTAGTCAGTAACTGCTATAAATGATTAAGTATCTACTATAATTTATTCAGTAACTGCTATAACTGATTTAATATCTGCTATAATGTTAAGAAGAGCCATTTTGTCTGTCTAATAAAAAGCCACAAGAATTTATGTCCATTTTACCATCTTGGCTGTAAATGTGTCTCAGTCTGTGCTGATGCTGGTATAGGATAAAAAATATAATATAAATAAAAACTCAGACTCACTTTACTCTGCTTTAATCTTTAGCTCAGCTACAGCTGCTTTTCTCACATCTCCAGCAGGAAACTTTTCCTCAAAAGTAGAACAGTTTCTTGTAAAATGTCTCTCAACGTTCGACTTTTTACGAGGCTGAAGTCGCTTCTCATTCGCCAGCTTCTTGTTTGAATTTTCCTGTTCCACCTTGAACAGAGCCTGAGGTTCCAGAATGTAACTGCTGCACCATTTAAGGTGGAACAGGAGAATTTGAGCTGGCGAATGAGAAACTGACTTCAGCATCACAAGTTATTATCGATGTTCATCTTAAATCTCTCTCTTTGCCGTTTCGTTAGCTACTAGCTAGGCGAGACTGTGGTCTGTGTTGCTATGGTGACCAGCAGTCTGCGCTGATCTTCAGGGTTAAAGAGTGAATTAGCAGTTCTACATTAACTCCAGAGTTTAAGACCATTTATTGTTAAACTGTGTTGAACGATCAGCAGAGCTTTATTTTACTGTAAAGGAGGATTATTTTATTTTTACCTACAAATCTAATTCAGCTTTGGAGCAACAGGGCAGTAAAAGAGCCTCATGCAGCTCCGGAGACACATGTTGCCGACCGCTGGCGTAGATGATCCATACTGTACCCGAGTATGTTTGAGCCTCAAAGTCCAGCTTGTTTGACCAGTGTGATCGCTCTGTACCGTGCTGCCACTTGAAGAGATGAGCTCGGATGTGGTTCAGTTGGACTCGGGCACAGTACGCATCTAGCGTGACCGCTAACTGCCCAAGCATGGAACTAGAACATGACGTCAGTGATGCGACTGTCTCAGTTTTTAGTTCATTTGAGGATGTTTGAGTTGATAATGGAGCTGCTTCTCACCTTATTGAAGAGTACGAGTTGTAGTCGGCGAGTAAAGCTGCAAATTCTTCCTTCAACATCAGCTGCAGCACGATTAACAGAAAATCACGGCGTTGCTTAATCGATAAATCTCTAAGGCGTGTGAGGGGGCGTGTCTCAGCACCCAAAACGGCTCCAAATAAGCCACAAACTAAGTACAGTCATGAACTACGCTGTGCTGTGCGAACTCAACACAAGAAGTCACATCATGAGGACGATGGTGTGCGTTCATGCTCAGGCACAGTTCAAGGTAGCCAGGCACAGTCCGAGTACACTCTAAAGGCCTCAGCGTAGTTCTTGCGGAGACGATGTTCGCCTGGCTTCAGTGAACAACATGATTTAATTGTGGAGAAAACGAACAACTGCAGATGTCGGCGGAGACTTAGTTTGCCGTGACGCCGCATGGCAGCTGGGCGAACTCCACGGAACTCCTCCACAATGCTTCACTGTGGGTATGGTGTTCTTTTGGTGATGCGCAGTGTTGGCTTGGCACTAAACATACTTCTTGGAATTATGGCCAAAAAATTCAACCTTGGTCTCATCAGACCGTAACACGTTTTCCCACATACTTTTGGCAGACTTGATGTGGGTTTTGGCGAAAACATAGCCGGGCTTGGATGGCTGGGCTTTGTTAGAAAAGGCTTCCGTCTTGCCACCCGACCCCACAGCCCAGACTTCTGAAGAATACGGGAGATTGTCGTCACATGCACTACACAACCAGTACTCGCCAGAAATTCCTGCAGCTCCTTTCATGTTCCTGTAGGCCTCTCGGCAGCCGCCCGGACCAATTTTCTTCCGGTCTTTTCATCCATTTTTGAGGGACGTCCAGTTCTTGGTAATGTCATTGTTGTGCCAAATTGACTCCACTTCTTGGTGACCGTCTTCACTGTGTTCCATGGTGTATCTAATGCCTTTGAAATTTTTTTTGTACCCTTCTCCTGACTGATACTTTTCAACAATCAGATCCCTTTGATGTGTAAGAAGCTCTTTACGGACCGTGGCTTTGGCTGGAAAATGCAGCTAAGAAAATGTCAGAAAATCCTACTAGACCAGCTGAACTTCATATGGGGTTAATCTGAACCACTTTAAATGATAGCAGCTGTGTACTGACTGCTATTTAACATGAGTTTAAATGTGATTGGCCAATTGTGAACACAACCACATCCCCAATTATAAGAGGGTGTTCACACTTATGCAACCACATTATTTTAGTTTTGTTATTTTTATTTTCCCCCTCTAAATGATTTCAGTTTGTTTTTCAATGGAATTGTACAGATTATGGGTCAAATGAAGGTGGAAATTAATCTGAAATGATTCATCTTGGGTGTGTAGACTTTTTATATCCACTGTAAGTCTATTATTCGGTAGTACTAACTAGCACTAAGCACCAAAACATACGTTATCTTGTATTTCGGTTCACAAGAGGATGAGGCTGAAGTCGGCTCCCTATTCGCCCGCTTCATGTTCGAATTTTCCCGTTCCACCTTAAATGGTGGCAGTATTCTGGACTCACACAGCGCCATAGTTAAAACTGTAATATAGTGGCTTTTCAGTAGTGATTGAACTTAAAATGTCATAGCGTCACCTAGTGGAGTATCTGTAACAGGAAAAACGACACCGCAGAAAGTATGCGGGCTTGTAAGGCACTTTTGGCTTCGCACAACCCTCGAGAATTTCATTTCGCAAGAAGTACTTTGAGGCCTTAAGAGGTTAAAGCTGGTTTATATACTCTTTATTCTGTAATTTCAGCTTTAGCGGGGTTACAGTAAGAGTCCCCAGCCCTGTTAATGTGATTCAAGCTGTGTTGTTCATAAGGAAAAAGAATATAAATGAATGGTGTGATGGTAAAATCCCTTTCCTCCACTTTTACACTGTTTCACACATGAGGATCTCTGAGTCGGTAGGTCAGAGTGCAGCAAGAACGATGGAGAGAACACAGAGAACGAGGAGGAGCTGCTTTGACTTCTCAGATCATGTTGATACATGGAAGACGTTAATAATTCAATAAAAGTCCAGATTTTTTTCTTTTTACTCTCGGAAAATGGCAGAGAAACCGTGCTGGAATATTAATGGTCATCCATAATGGGTTTTATATTTAGAAAGTGGGGCTGTACGTTGTGTGGAGGAGGATTGTCGACGCAGAGCTCTCACTGCTGTGAAAGAACAGACGGGTAAGAGGAAAAGTGTGAGTTCAGCCGAGAGCGGAGTGAGTTTCTTGGAATAGTTAATGCTGACCTTTCCTTTCAGAAGAAACCTCGCTGACTGAAGCTGTTGATTATTCTCAGAAACATGTCTGAATGGTCAGTACACGCTCGTCTTTTCAGTGAGCCGCTTCACATTTCCTTTCACTGTCCACCTCCTTAATCCACTCACAGGCCACTTTATTAGAAACACTCACCTTGTGCTTCCATTAACTGGCCACTTTATTGGAAACACACACCTTGTGCTTCCACTCACTGGTCATTAAATTAAAAGCCCACAAAGTTTAATCAATCTCTGGAAATGTTTATAGTTTTTGCAGACATTACTGACGTTTATTGTTCCTTTTGCAAACATAATTAATCTTATTTTAAGATGAAAAACACCAGTAAATCTGAATTTAAGGGTTTAAATAACTAAGTAATATGAGGAAGAAAAAGAAGAATGCTTTTTATAGTCATTAAATATTGTTGTAATATTTAAGAATCACACTACGTGCATCTTTCTATATATTGTTTACATATGTTGGTTTTTAAGTCAAAACTAATATTCAGTTTAAGTTTAGGTTTTGGTTTGAGTTTATAGTTTACGGTGACTCATTTAGATATTTAGTTGAATGTTAGTTAAGTGTAAAATGAGCTTCTGCGCCACTATGAATTATTCAGCATCTGCTATGAATAATTCAGCATCTACTATGAATAATTCAGCATCTACTATGAATTATTCAACATCTACTATATATAATTCAACATCTACTATGAATAATTCAGCATCTACTATGAATAATTCAACATCTACTATGAATAATTCAACATCTACTATGAATAATTCAGCATCTACTATGAATTATTCAACATCTACTATGAATAATTCAACATCTACTATGAATAATTCAGCATCTACTATGAATTATTCAACATCTACTATGAATAATTCAGCATCTACTATGAATAATTCAACATCTACTATGAATAATTCAGCATCTACTATGAATTATTCAACATCTACTATGAATAATTCAGCATCTACTATGAATAATTCAGCATCTACTATGAATAATTCAACATCTACTATGAATAATTCAACATCTACTATGAATTATTCAACATCTATAATTAAAAATTCAGCATCTACTATGAATAATTCAGCATCTATGAATTATTCAACATCTACTATGAATAATTCAGCATCTACTATGAATTATTCAACATCTACTATGAATAATTCAGCATCTACTATGAATTATTCAGCATCTACTATGAATTATTCAACATCTACTATGAATAATTCAGCATCTACTATGAATTATTCAGCATCTACTATGAATTATTCAACATCTACTATGAATAATTCAGCATCTACTATGAATTATTCAGCATCTACTATGAATAATTCAACATCTGCTATGAATTATTCACTATTATGAATTCTTCAGTATCTACTATGAATTATTGAGAATTTAGTATGAATTATTCAGCATGTACTACATTTTCCGTTTGAGTATAAATTCATTTGAGTATTAAGATGCTACAATGATGAGCAGTGATAAAATAATAAAAATAATATTGTAACATTTAGGAGGAAATTAATAATAGTCTTTAAGAAGAGAAGCTCAGTGAGGTTTACAGTGTGCAGTGCTGGAGGTTTCCAGTTCAGTTGCTTACACAGTAAAAGTCCCACCCTTCTACCCTGCCCCTCCCCCACGTCCCAGAGGAAATCATCATCATCATCACTGTGTGTGTATTGTGGTGTGCATTGGTGGGCGCGTATTGGTGTGCGCTTATTGGGGTGTGTATTGGTGCGTGTACTGGTGCGTGTGTTGGTGCATATATTGGTGTGTGTGTATTGGTGTGTGTACTTGTGTGTGTGTATTGGTGCGTGTGTGTATTAGTGCGTGTGTATTGGGGTGTATGTATTGGTGTGTGTTGGTGTGTGTACTCGTGTGTGTACTGGTGTGTATTGGTGTGCGTGTGTTGGTGTGTGTGTTGGTGTGTGTACTCGTGTGTGTACTGGTGTGTATTGGTGTGCGTGTGTTGGTGTGTGTGTTGGTGTGTGTATTCGTGTGTGTACTGGTGTGTATTGGTGTGCGTGTGTTGGTGTGTGTGTGTGTGTGTTGGTGTGTGTACTCGTGTGTGTACTGGTGTGTATTGGTGTGCGTGTGTTGGTGTGTGTGTTGGTGTGTGTACTCGTGTGTGTACTGGTGTGTATTGGTGTGCGTGTGTTGGTGTGTGTGTTGGTGTGTGTACTCGTGTGTGTACTGGTGTGTATTGGTGTGCGTGTGTTGGTGTGTGTGTTGGTGTGTGTACTCGTGTGTGTACTGGCGTGTATTGGTGTGCGTGTGTTGGTGTGTGTGTGTGTTGGTGTGTGTACTCGTGTGTGTACTGGTGTGTATTGGTGTGCGTGTGTTGGTGCGTGTGTTGGTGCGTGTGTTGGTGTGTGTGTTGGTGTGTGTATTCGTGTGTGTACTGGTGTGTATTGGTGTGCGTGTATTGGTGTGTGTGTGTGTTGGTGTGTGTACTCGTGTGTGTACTCGTGTGTACTGGTGCATGTGCTGGCAGTAATGCTTCCTGTTTGTACTGCAGATAAACAGGATTGTTCACGCCTCTGTAAACAGACATATGCTCCACAAGAGATCACATTTCCATTCCAGCGTTCAGATCACTGACTTCCACGCTCACAGCCCATAATAACACCGAGGCCTGCTATTATATACACCAACGAATGTTATAATGAACTTCAATAATGTACCTAAATCAGGAATCAGCGTAATTAGCATCTTCATATTGTTCCCTTTGCGTTGAAGAAGACGTTATTTAACGTGTTTGGAGTTTGAGCCTGATTGTGTGTATGAGCAGGATGCAGCAGGATCATGTTATTAAATATACATATTCAAGTTACTGCCCACAAATGCGGTACATCAGTAGCTGATGTTAACCGTCTGAGATCTGAGGGAGTTTTTATCGATTTTTGTGTATTTTCTTAAATTCACCTTTAACCCTCTGGGGTCCACAAACTCGCCTGCATATCAAATCCATTGTTTTTGTATCTGTTTGAAACATATGAGTATCATGTTTTATGGAAAAGCCTTTAAGGGAGAATTTAAGAAGCGCCAATACACACACAGTGATGATGATTTCCTCTGGGACTCTGTGGTCTGAGGTGATTCTCTCTCGATCTGTTCATCTCTTCTTAAACTCTCCTCTAAAGGCTCTTCATATTTCATGATCCTCATATGTTTCATATCTAAATGCTCCGTTATCTTCATCACTACTTTCCAAAACCGCTGCAGCAGCTTCAGCAGCTGTAAACTCTCTGCACGCCGTTTCACATGAGTCTCCGATGTGGACTGAATGAAGAATGAAGGGTTTCCGGCGTGATGGTCAGTCCTTAGTGATTTCCTGAGTGTCCATTGGTCAGTTTCACACAGAATGTAGACAGACACACGAATCCACCAGTTCCACATGGTGAGAGGCAGATGACGTGTATCTCAGCCCCTCTTCATAGGCTCATAACTCCGGATGTGAGTCTCGTATGATCTCGAGATAAGATGGAATGGAAAGGGCGACTCTACAGATTCAGGAAGTGTTTGAACTGGATTTCTGAGCTGGATCATCACAAAGATACAGACACAGATATAGAGACAGAGAATTAGATATGCAGGTGAGCTTGTGGACCCCAGAAGGTTAACTACGGTTAATACTGTAGATGTTTGGTGACAAAATCCTCTTTCATGTCAGGATCAACCTGCTGACCATCTGAAGGTCCGGTGTTTAATTGCTGTGTAATTGCTGTGGGGAGTCATTGTTTGAAGGTCTTTGATGGCTGGAAGGATCTGGAAAATGAGGGTCGTTTCTCTTTGATATCTGACCCTCATTCAGCACAGCTTCACCGAATAGCACAAGAACCATCACTCGTTTGTTTCCTCTGATATATTTGAGTCACATTTTACTGTCAAAATGTGGCTGTTTTGTGTTTGGTCACACAGATTAGATTGACCACCATGATGCTTCCTGCTGTACAAACCTCACCTACATGAACTGACCCTCCAGTTGATGCTGCTGCTGCACAGACTCGAACCTTTTAATCAGAGCCACTGCTTCACCTACTTTCCCCTTTTCTGTATTTTAATATTTTGTACGAATGCTAAAACTTTATTTTCTGTTCATTTTGCTCTTTATGAGGTTACTGTTTCCTATCCGGTGTGGTCCAGAGGAGGATGGGTTCCCCTTCTGAGTCTTGGTTCCTCTCAGTGGTTCTTCCTCTTTGCTCTTAGGGAGTTTTTCCTCGCCACTGTCTCCATTGGCGACGCTCATGGAGGCTCAGACCTGGATATTTCTGTAAAGCTGCTTTGTGACACACCTGTTGTAAAAAGCGCTACATAAATAAACTTTGACTTGACCTGTATTGTTAGATTGAGTTTCCACACTGCAACTTACAAATAAACATGTACTTTTAATTGTTCATAATTGAACCAAACAGAAAAATAGTCAGGAGCGCAGACATGAACCTAAAGATTTATAATAGAAGAAAATTTAATGTAAATATAACAAGTGTTTATGTAATTGCATTTAACATAAACGTAGCAAAAAAAAATCCACCTCCGTGTTTCTACACTCACTGTCCATTTTATCGGCTCCACTGACCACAAAGTTTCGCTCTGTAGTTCTACAGTTACAGACTGTAGTCCATCTGTTTCTCTGCATACTCTGTTACCCTGTTCTTCAGTGGTCAGGACCCCCACGGACCCTCACAGAGCAGGTACTATTTGGGTGGTGGATCATTCTCAGCACTGCAGTAACACTGGTGGTGTGTTAGTGTGTGTTGTGCTGGTCTGAGTGGATCAGACACAGCAGTGCTGCTGGAGTTTTTAAACACCTCAGTGTCACTGCTGGACTGAGAATAGTCCACCAACCAAAAATATCCAGCCAACAGCGTCCTGTGGGCAGCGTCCTGTGACCACTGATGAAGGACTAGAGGATGACCAACACAAACTGTGCAGCAGCAGATGAGCTATTGTCTCTGACTTTACATCTACAAGGTGGACTGACGAGGTTGGAGTGTGTGTGTGTGTATATATATGTATATATAAATGAATGATTTCTCAGTACTGTGTATATATTTATTCTCAAATTTCATGACCTTCCATCCTCCTGCTTTTCTGTCCGTAGTCATGAGCTGGTATTTATATATGTTTGAGCAGCTTTTCTATGAAAATGCACATTGCATATAAATCAGCGTGTGCAGTATGGGGGTTTCTGTTGGTGGGGCTGGAGGGGGATCAGCGGGAGGGAGAATAATAACATCACGCTGAGCCGGCACAAAAACCACCGCGTTAAAGCCCCTATCAATCAAACGCCTCTTTGGCTGCTTTGTTTGCTGAAACTATATGGTGTTAAGGGAGAGTTATAAAACGCCTTTGAATGACATTTCCTCTGCCGTCACTGTAACTGGGATAATTTCTCACTGCTTTGGGCAGCAGCACAAAAGAGGCTTCACTGGGACAGCGTGTGTTTATTTCATCATAAAAAAAAAGACTGAGATGAAAAATAGCGACAGGATTCGTTTGCTTTATAAAGACGCAGCTTTGCTAAGGGTGGAGGATACGGCAGACATATAGCCTCACAATACATGCAGGCATTTTCACAATATGTAGCAGGATGCTTTGTTTTTCTGTTCTCTGGAACAAAATCTGACTTTTTACTTTAATCTCATTGCAGTTTTCCTGTTCCACCTTAAATGGTGCAGTAGTTAGGTTCTGGCGCCTGAGCCTCTTTATTCCAATTTTCCTTAGCAACCACCTGGGACACCATAGCAAAGCCCTAGCAATACCTTAGCAACCACCTGGAACAACATAGCAAAGGTCTAGCAATACCTTAGCAACCACTTGGAACAACATGGCAAAGGCCTAGCCATACCTTAGCAACCACCTGAGACTCCATAGCAAAGGCCTAGCAATACCTTAGCGCACACACACACACACACACACACACACACACACACACACCACGTATCCAAACACACGCATGAAACACTAACACACACTCATACACTAACACACAAACACAGTGTGAGGATGCTGCTGGTGGGAAATAGGGAGGTCATGCTGAGATCCATCTGCTTTCAGAGACAGAGAGGGTGAGAGAGAGGAAGAGAAAGAGAAAGAGAGGGAGGAAGGAAGAGTGTGTGTGTGTGTGTGTGCGTGAGAGAGAGAGAGAGAGAGACAGAGAAAAAGAGAGTGAGGGAGACTAGAGAGAGAGAGAGAGAGGGAGACTAGAGAGAGAGAGAGAGGGAGACTAGAGAGAGAGAGAGAGAGGGAGACTAGACTGAGAGAGAATGAGGGAGACTAGAGAGAGAGAGAGGGAGACTAGAGAGAGAGAGGGAGACTAGAGAGAGAGAGAGGGAGACTAGAGAGAGATGGTTCTTTGCGTGGAGAAAGGTTCTCCAGATTGGTGGAGAATGTTCTGTATATGGTTTTCGGCTTTTGCTGAGCTTTTCCTTTAATTCAGAAACATTTGAGCCAATTGTGAGAGACTGTAAGGTCACATGATGAAGTGGGCGGAGCCAGAGCTAAAAATTACAGAATAAGTGGTGGATTATAATGAACACTGTCTCTCTCTCTCTTCCCACCTTACTGTCCCTCTCTTTCTCTCACTCCGTTCTCTCCCCCTTCTATTTATGTATATCTCCCTCTCTCTTTTCTCTTTCTCTACTCTCTCTTTATCTCTGTCTATTGTCCTTCACTCTCTCTCTATTCTCCCTCACTCTCTCTCTTGCTCTTTCCTCTCTCTCTACTCTTATCGTCTGTCTTCTCCCTCACTCTCTCTCTCTCTCTCTCTCTCTCTCTCTCGCTCTCGCTCGCTCGCTCGCGGCTCTGTTCTCTCTTTCTCTCCCCCTCTCTCTATATTTCTCCCTCTCTTTTCTCTCTTTCTCTACTCTCGTCATCTCTCTTCTATCTCTCCAATTCCCCCTTACACTCTCTCTCTCCCTCTCTCTCTCTCTCTCTCCCTTTCTCCCACTCTATTCTCTCTCCCCCTATAATTCTCCCTCTTCCTCTCTCTCTCTGCTCTCTTCATCTCCTCTTTCCATTCTCTCTCTCTCTCTCTCTCTCTCTCTCTCTCTCTCTCTCTCTCTCTCTCTCTCTCTGTAATTGTTATGTATGTGTGGCTGCTGCTCTCCTGTTCCAGATACAGTCATCACAATTTCTAGAAAATCATAAAAAGGTCTGTTTTCCGTGCCGGAGGATGAGGAGCTCTCCGCGCGGAGCTCAGCGTCAGCAGAGAGGGAAATATAAGATGTCGTTGGCATAAACGTTCTGCGTGTTCCACCCGGAGTTGCATATTAAGTCAGAAAGCTGTCGGTACATTTTATTACAGCACAGCAACATACAGCGTATAGAACCCCTTACAGTACACACTTAAAACAGATGGTTCTGCAGGGGTTCTTTAGTAAAGACAGTCACTCTGTTTAAAACCATGAACACTCAAAGAACCATCTGCATGCTTAAATGGTTCTCTGCATGGTGAAATGGCTCTTCAGAAAGATGGAGAATGTGTTGTATATGGTTCTATACAGCACCAAAAAGGGCTCTGCTACTGTACACAAGCTTGTCATCATTACAATAGCAGAACCCTTGTTGATGCTGTATAGAACCATAAATAACACATTCACAATCAATCTGAAGAACTATTTTACCACGTAAAGGGTTCCTTGAGTGTTCGTGGTCAGATCTAGAACCGTTTTCTTTACGAAAGAACCCTTGAAGAATCGTTTTTAAGCGTGTAGGTAAGAACCGAATCTACACACTCTAGAGAACCAAAGTGTGAGCAGTTCTGCAGTTTAAGAACACGTCATGAATCTGATGTAGACTTTTCTTAGAACATTTCTCGCCCCAAAATATCCAGCGTTACATTTTCAGTTCAAAAGAAAATCAAATCTTATTTTTCCTCTCAAAAAATTCCACAAACCCCATGATTATGTATTTATATGGCCCAAATTAGTATAAATGTATAAATACACTGATGAAATATTAGATCAGCTGACCCTGAGTGACCGCTTAGACCATTTAAAGCAAGAAACCTTGTCCTGCTGTCACTCCAGTTCAGTGTGAGTCAAAGTCTGTTCAGTGTATGGTGAAGAAAAAAGCACCGATCTTTTGTGTGGATGCTTTTCTGAACAAGACTGGAGAGGAGAAAACCTTTGTAGATCAGTTCTCGTGTTAAATATTGATTTTTAACCCAGGAAAACTGCATCCAGAGAGACTACAGTTCCTCCACGGTGACGGAAACCCGATAAATCATTCATGCACACTGTTATTAGTCTGTATTCAGATGTTGCGCGAGATGAGCTCAAGTACAAAACAGATATTCAGCGCCGCTGATCCATTTCTGGCCGTATTTTGACCTCTCTGTCCGTACAAAGCGAGAGATGTTATTGATTTGCTCTCTTTTTGTATAATTTTTTTTTCTTTTTTCATTCGCAGAACGCAACAAGTATTATTAAAACGCTGAACATTTTCATCTCATAAATGTCAGCACAGACTTTCTAATCACGCTTTATGAGATGTAACCTTTGCCTGAGCCTTATAATCCTCCATCATATTACAGCAGCGGCCTGTGGCATCCGGAGCGCTCGGCGTTTCTACAGGAACAGGAGAACACAGACTCACAACACAGCACCAGCTACATAACAGACTCACCGGCCACTTTATCAGAAACCCTCTTTTTTAGCTACAGTGAGTGGAAGCACAAGGTAGATGTTTCCAATAAAGTTGCCAGTGAGTAAAAGCACAAGGTAGATGTTTCCAATAAAGTTGCCAGTGAGTAAAAGCACAAGGTGATTCCAATAAAGTGGCCATTTACTGGTAGCACAAGGTGGGTGTTTCCAATAAAGTGGCCAGTTACTGGTAGCACAAGGTGGGTGTTTCCAGTAAAATGGCCAGTTAGTGGAAGCACAAGGTCTTTCCAATAAAGTGGCCAGTCAGTGGAAGCACAGCGTTGGTGTTTCTAATAAAGTGGCCAGTTAGCCGGAAGCACAAGGTGGGTGTTGCTAATTAAATGGCCAGTTAGTAGAAGCACAAGGTAGGTGTTTCTAATAAAGTGGCCAGTTGGTGGAAGCAAAAGGTTGGTGTTTCTAATAAAGTGGCCAATGAGTGGAAGCAAAGGGTTGGTATTTGTGTTAAAGTGGCCGTTGCAGCATTACAGCCTCTTGCGTGGCTGTTGATGAGAGGGCCAGCCGTGTATTTGGGTTAGTTCTGGGCCGAGATAAATAACCTTCATTTAATATGAATGTGTTCCGGACTCCTTCGCACCGGTGCTCTATTTTATCTCATTAAATAGGTCGTCGAAAAAACAGCAATGTGGAATCGGATTCCGATCCATGGTCAAGAGATGCGGTTGCCATAGCGCTGTTCTGAGGAAACCTAATCAATAGAAGCAGAGCGGCTGTATGTGTTCAGTGATTACTCTGTCCAGAGGAAAACCACGTTTGACCCACACCCTTAATAATTAGAGACTGATAGAAAAATAGAGATAAATAAGGTCTTTTTGTTCCTTAGAATTAAACAGGCTGTGTTTCTTACTTCGTCTTTCAGACTGATATACGTGAATGTTGTGATTGGCTGCCCTGTATTCTGCTCCATTCAGAAAACATTTGGACTGAAACACTCCTTATAGTGTCAGTGTGAGTGACTAAACTGCTGTAGGCTCAATGGGCGGGGCTAAGGTGCTGTAGGCTCAATGGGTGGGGCTAAGGTGCTGTAGGCTCAATGGGTGGGGCTAAAGTGCTGTAGGCTGAATGGGCGGGGCTAAAGTGCTGTAGGCTCAATGGGCGGGGCTAAACTGCTGTAGGTTCTTTAAAGAACCATTCATTATGAGACTGAATGCATGAATGAAGAGCTGCTGCCTCTCTCTCTGTTGCAGATGTAGGCAGATGTCGTATCCTGACGACTTGCCCCAGATTTCTGTGGTTTTCATCTTTGTGAACGAAGCCCTGTCCGTCATCCTGCGCTCCGTCCACAGCGTGGTCAACCACACCCCCGCCCACCTGCTCAAGGAGATCATACTGGTGGACGACAACAGCGACAGCGGTAAGATTTTTAATTACTCTGCCCTCAGTGGAGAACCCTCAGAGCCTTCTAGGCCTTCCGAGAAGGTCTAATGAGTCCTGGGAGCTAAAAAATAAAACTACATGTCTGTAATTTTTAGTTCATTTTTATTTAATAGAATCATCATGGTTGCCATATTTAATCTCTAAGTATTGTAATAATGCTCTTAAGTTTTGGTTTGAACAAAAGGGTTGAAATCTTCAAACCCCCAATAGAACAACAATCCAATCAGGATTGTTTTCTCTGTGGTATCTAGGCAGATACACCCAAGCGAGCCCTCCTATTGGTTGGGAGTTCAGGTGCTGGACTGAAGGCCTTACACATTAGATTAACTACAAACATAATCAGGAACTGACAGAAGAGTCAACCAATTACGTTCTGTGACCAAAAGAAAAACATATTTTGGAAGTTCTGTATCCGTCACTGGCTGTGAATAGTTGTACCCTAAGCAGTGTTCCGGTTAGTTGTTAGGAATGTAAAACAGCGGCAGCAGCTCTGAAGGACTCATTGCTGAAAGAGTTGCTGTAACACTGAGACATACAAGATCAGATATATGATGGTGTCTTACAAGCTTCAGATAAAACAAATGGAATGACTTTCATGTATTCAATTTAGAACTAGCTAAACATGCTAGATTAGAGCCAACACACTATTATAAACATACTATCAGAAGTTAGCATTACTGTAGAGGTATTTGACCTAGTTTTTACATTTTACAAAATGTATTATTATTATTATTATTATTATTATTATTACTACTACTACCTAGGCTTGTTGTATAATGTACTGTTTTGTGTAGAGTTTTCTAAGCTTGTTATTGATTTGTTTATTCAGAGTAATGACAGCGTCACTGACGTGACATTTCTGTTTGTTTTTTTTCTTTTTCAAAAATATTAGTGAGATAAATATTAAAATCTCAATTCTAATTATTAAAATCTCTAATTTTTCAGATTTTTTAGATCACGCTCTTTACACATTAACTCAAACGCACAGCAGCATTGAAAAAACTAGGTGGTTGCTATGGTGTCACTAGGCTTCTACTATGGCATTCTAGGGTTGCTAAGGTGTTACTAGGCCATTGCTGTGGTATACTAGGTGGCTGCTAAGGTGTTGCTAGGCCGTCGCTTTGGTATTCCAGGCTGGTTGCTAAGGTGTTGGTAGGCTGCTGCTATGGTATCCCAGGTGGTTGCTAAAATGTGTGTGTGTGTGTAATTATTTTTATATGTGAATGTGTGTGTGTGTGTATATATATATATATATATATGAAAGCAATGTCACTTGAGGCCGTGGCTTACTGTGAAGGGATGCGAAGCGGAGTAAAACTCTGTTCCCTGTGATAAAATCACTGTAACCCTCTGCCTCGAGTGGCTTATCGCTTTTATAAAATGGCGGCCAACATAAAATATATTAAAATGCACACTGTTTTAGATAATTAAGCTATTATTAATAATAACTGACATAAACAAGTATTCCGCCAAGAAAGGTATTTCCTTTACAGTACGGTATTGTTGCTGGGCAGCCATTGACCACTGAATGAGGAGAAGAATGTTCAGTCACTAATCACTGTAAACTGCAGACATTTCATGATTTTTAAATCTTTTTTTGTATAACAGTGAACATATGATTCGGACATTTGAAGTGTGTGAGACATTCAGGTGACGTTCTTTAGACCTTATACTGCAGTTTTTCAGTGAATCATGTTGTCAGTACTTTAATTCAAGCCTGTGATATTAATGATGGAGCTGTTTAGCATGTTTTCTATCTTTTAGCCTGTTAGCTAGCTGACCAGCCTAGTTCTAGATAAGAAAATAAGTTTTCAGCCCCTCAGTTTAAACAGACACTCGGTGCTCCATGTGATCAGCGTTAGAGTCAAAGATTAATCTATTAACAGCTGAAGGGTTTTTCGTGCCGTGGCGCAGTGATACAGAGTTCAGTCACTGTGAGGCGTCACAGCCGTGGTATACCGTGGATTTTACAACGGCTTCAAATGCAGTCAGCCAATCAGATTTTAGGACCGGAACTATCCGTTTTATAAATGTGTGTATATATAACCTGTGTGTGTAGTTTGTGAATGCTGGTGTCTTTTATGCGTGTCCTACTTTCCTTTTATAATTTTCCTTTCTATGTTTTATCAAGGTTAGCAGTCAGATCAGACATGTAGCACCGACTCAGGGCCGTGAATGTGCTTTAATGCGCTTTTCTCCCGAGCCTTTCCTGTAATGAATGCAGATAAATGCAGTGTAAGTATCACAAATACAGGATTAGTGTCCCTCAGGCGCGTTATTGCTACATTACAAACCCTTGCTAAGCATTTAACTACTTCGATTTTCTTAGCTTAGTCATTTGCTCGTGCATTAGCGTCCAATATCTGCTGCTATAGAAAGCGCACCGTTGTCTTTATCCCCGGGCTTTAGATGAAGGCTGAATTTATTTATTCATTTATTTATTTATTTTCATTTGTGAATGCTGCATCTGCAAAAAGGAAAATATTCCAAAAAGAAAGGGCAGCAGAAAGAAAACCCAGACGCAGAGCAGAAGAGAGAGAGCAAAACTCGAGGGTCGAAAGTCTCCAGTGCAGTAATGCACTCTAAAAAAAGCCAAAGGCAGAAAAACAGCACAGAAAAACTCAGCGTGATCTTTTGTCCTCCACTGAACCATCGCAGGCGCTCTGGTCTCTGTGGTGCTTTAGCTGTTGCTGTGCACACCTGCACTGCTCACCGTGGCAACCAGTCGCATCCTAAAACCCTCACAGATCCAAACAAGCCACCGTTTCCATTATTTTGGACCTGTAATGAGGACCAAAACATGTTGTGGAACCAAACTAAAACTTATACATATTTAATGTGCTCATTTAAATCTGGCCTAAAACTGACCGCCTGGTCATTTCTTTTCATTAGAGACTTAACTAACTTAATGCTTAACTGACTTATGACTCGACTCGCACCTGAACCGGGCGCTTAACTGACTCAATTCAGATTCATGCTTGACTGACTCATAACTCGCACGTGTACGTAACTGACTCATGATTTGACTGGCACTTGTCTCATGACTCTACTCAGACTCACGCATAACTGACTCTCAATCTGGACTCACGCTTAACTAATTCATGACTCATCTTGGACTCACACTTTACTGCCTCACAACTCGGACATGTATGTTACTGACTCATGATTCGACTCAGAATCCTGCTTAACTGACCTGCGACTTAACTTGGATGCGCGCTTAAGTGACTCATGACTAAATTAGGACTCATGACTCGGATGTGTAATTAACTGACTCATGACTTAGACTGCTGCTTAACAGACTCGCAACTTGACTCAGAATCTGACTCACGATTCAACACGGACTCATACATAACTGACTTGTGACTTGATTTGGAAGTGCACTCAACTGACCCACAACTCGGACGCGTATGCTGCTGCTTATTTCCGCTACCGCCATCTGTTTTCGGGCATGCACAGACTGAAAAATCCGAAAGAAATCAGAGTCAGAGTTCACATGCACTGAAAAATCTGATTACTGAGCTAAAATCCAGCGTCTTTATAGGATTTCTTAATCAGATTTCTAGACCTTAGTCTGATCTAAGACATCAGAGTGTGCTGTTTACACGACCATTTGAATAATCAGATAACTGCAGAAATCAGATTATGATCAGATTATTGAGTGCATGTAAACACACCCAGTGTGTTGAACTAACCCCCCCGTGTGGAGGCTGTACTTTAGCCTGTCTGTCTCTCCCTGTGAGCTGTTTATCTGCTTCTACACGCTGCTGTACACTCACCAAGGTGAGATTACAATAATGTAGGAGTGAATTCTGTGCAGCTCACCAATCATAACTCTTATGATGAAAACACTTGTATGGTATAAAACAGTGTGTGTGGCTGTTTGGGTGACACTACGGGTGTGTCTCAAAACCTAGTGAGCTCTCTAAGTAGCCGCTGTCCACCTAGGCAGCTGTCTACGTAGGCAGCGTTCCAACCGTCGTCTGTCCTTATAAGACAGATAAATGAGACGCTCTAGTTAGACAGCAAAGACGTCGCCGCTTGTTCCCGCCCACTGCACGAGACCGGCGCTTACTGACCTCAGCCGTCAGAATCACAGTTAGCCAACATGGATCTGCTCTGGCAGTTAATATAGCGATTTTAATTGTATTTGCTCTGAATGAAACAGCAAAATAGACAATAGTTGTGGTCAAACGTGGAAAGTATCGGCTATTTGTGCACCTTTGTGACTAGAAAAAGATAAATAAACAGAAAATCAGAATAACTTACATTTGAAGATGACGTCGCTGCTTGGTGAAGCGCTTCTGCCATCTTCAGACAAAAGTTGCGCCGCGCTGCATTGCGGGATTGCCTCAGCGGCTGAGGAAACATCCGATGCTCTCTTGATATTGGGCCAAAATGAGAGACCTCAGTAGGCAGCATATTTGAGATATCTAAGAATTGGGACAGCCGTCTTGTCGGGAGCGCATATTGTGACGCTGCAGGGCTCTCTGGACTGGGGACCTGATTGACGTGACATCACAGCCTGGGCCGGCCGCTTGGTTGACGCTGCACTGCAGCTGTGGGGCTGCCTGTACCGGCAGCGTTGGGCTGCATGAGCAGCGCTACGCCGCAGCTACGAGGCCTCTCGGGCCGGCCGCTTGGGTTACGCTGCATTGCAGCTATGAGGCTGCCTGGACTGGTGGTGTTCGGCTGCAGGAAGATGCTACCCCTTCGTGGCAACGGACATGTTCGGCTTTCGAGGCTTCCCGGGCCGCCTCCTGTGTGATGCACGGTAGTTGCGGTGTGAGACTTTCCCACAGCTAAGGACTCTTTCTGGGCTGGCTAAGTGACTCTATACTGTGGTCAGTGAAATCCCCTCCGCTAGCTGTGGGAACCGTGGAGAGTGTGTGTGTGTGTGTGTGTGTGTGTGTGTGTGTGTGTGTGTGTGCTCTGTGTTATGTATTGTTGATTATGTAGTGATTGTAAAGCATCCTTGAGCATGGGAAAGGTGCTATATAAATAAGTGATGATGATGATGATGATGATGATGATGATGAAAACAGATGACGTTGCTATGGAGACACGAGAACATGACCTAAAGCATTTTCAACTGGAACTACATATGAAATCTGTGACGTTTTCCACCACGTTAGTTGGTAATGAAGTCTTTGAGTTTTCTCAACAACTTCACTCAAGACTGTGAGAGAATTTGTGTGTGTAGTTAGCGCTGTGCTAATCGGTGGGGTATAAACTTCCATTACTTGTTAGCTACATTAGCCCCGTAGCTCCAGTGCTAAAACTAAAAAAGCAAACGTGTCTTGGCTGATCAACTTCATTTGAGGGGCTGGGGAAATTTGATTTTTGCGTTGCCTTAATCCCTAAGAGAGCGAACGCACGGCATTGTGGGTGGACCGACCTACTCTGTAGCGCTGTGATTGGCGTGGCTGTTTTGTGATGCAGATTTCTTGCCCCTCTCAGCAGACATTAAACTATTAATATTCAGGCTGCTCTGCTTGACCTTTTCATTGTGCTGAGGCTTGTCCCCTCGTGTCGAGTGCCGGTTCCTCTGAAATGACTCGAGGAACAACAGTAATCACATAGAAAGAGACATCGGTGGAGCGCCGGTCTCATGTTGCTGTTCTTTTAAGGGAGGTTAAGGTTATCTCTGTCCACGGGCTCGATTAACTCTTCTGTGTAGGAAGACGTTGTAGTGTGAGCTGTTTATTAAAGCGCTGATCCACTGTAGGCCGTGTTTTACATGATGTTCTCATGGCTGTGCTTAATTAAACACCCTTACACATGGTAACATCACTGTAACGCACAACCTCAGGAGGTTTACAGGTCTTATAGAACAGCAGCATAAAATCTGACACCACACAAATATTCAGTAAATCACAGGTTCTCGAGTCGGTCCTCAGGGACCCACGAATGATCCAGATTTTCCTCCAGCCTAACAGAGTCCGCCTTTGTTCTGTTTTGTTCAGTTATTCTGGTCAGTAGCTTATATTTAGCCTTTGTTATGGGAAGTCTTGTTTTGAAGGACTCTGAGGCCAGAAGGGAGGAAGCTACAGGCTAAACAGAGAGCCTAGCAGTGAGCAGTGAGAGCTCAGGCGAGCTCAAGAGCTATTTTTCATTTATGTCTGCATGCCGGTTTGAGCTGTGATTGAAGGTGAATTATGGACCAGAACCTTGACTCTTCTAAGTTTCTTCTGAGAACCTCTAACACTACTTTATGTATAACTTTTGTCACATAATAATAAAAATATCAGGTTGACAAAAGGTTTCGCTTGATGGTTGTCTGTGGATAACTTTTGGGTGGTTAGCTTGGGCTTGGTGGTTATCTTTCGCTTGGTGGTTAGCTTGGGCTTGGTGGTTATCTTTAGCTTGGTGGTTAGCTTGGGCTTGGTGGTTATCTTTCACTTAGTGGTTATCTTTTGCTTGGTGGTTATCTTTTGCTTGGTGGTTAGCTTGGGCTTGGTGGTTAGCTTGGGCTTGGTGGTTAGCTTCTGCTTGGTGGTTAGCTTCCGCTTGGTGGTTAGCATTCGCTTGGTGGTTATCTTTTGTAGGGTGGTTATCTTTTGTATGGTGGTTAGCTTCCACTTTTGTGGTTATCTTTTGCTTGGTGGTTAGCTTTTGTGTGGTGTTTTTTTTTATCACAACAATAATGCTGCTTTCAGAAGGAAATGTTACACGATTAAGTAATAAATAGTCAAAATCGTGTAAAATGCATAGAATGTTTTACGAAATTACAATACTTGCCCTACACTTATAAGGATAATAGCACATCTTATATCATGTAAATAAACATGATGAATGAACCAATAGAAATGGTCCAACATTACATGGAAAAACAATAAATTACATTAAATGTAAAGAGAGTTTTTGCCTTCTCCTGTAAAGTTAACATTTTGGAGATACTTTGCTCTTTTCTTTGCAGCACCGTTGCATTAAACTTGGCTGAGATTTTAAATTTAGTCCCAAATTGAAATTTACAAGTTTGTTTAAAGTACATGATTAAATTGAATCTAGATTTCCTGTAAAACTAAAAGCAGGATTAAAATAATGGTTTAAATAGATCCCTGATCCTAAAAGCTCCCTCACAGAAAGTTCCTACATGAACTGGTTATGAATTCACTGCCTGATGACTGAGACACTGTTTTATGATAGTTTAGAGAACTTAAACTCCATTCATGGTGGAGGGATACATGCAGGGCGCTGTGAGGCAAAATAGTCCCCGAAGAAAACTTATTATTTCAGATTTTCCACTATTTTCCATCATCAACATTCCATATAGACTCAGAAGACTCGTGTAGGTTCTCTGGTGGTTCTGGATAGTAAATAAAATGTCTATATTTGTGTTGTAGTCATGGCGACCCCTGGTTCCTATCACCACCACTGTAAAGACATCTGAACCATTTCACACCAAACCTCTCTGAATCACTCTGTGTACATCTCACACATTGAATTATACAGAATTTTTGAAAAATCAGTGGAATTCCCCTTTAATCCAAGTTTAAGTCTAATCTGTAAAAATAGGCCTGATATTGGCTTTCATCACTATCACACATACATACAGAAGAAGATCAGACTTATTATTCCAGCTCTGTATGTTTCCTCGTGATTTTGTCATATATCAAACCTGCAGCTGCAGATGGAAACCATGGAAACCTTAAATCAAATCAAACAGCGCATCGCGCTTTCCGTAACTCATCTCTCAGCAAACATTTCACATCTCAGATATTACTACAGTCCTCACGTCCTCCATCTCCCACCTTCTCTGCTCGTAAGATGGATGAATGTTTGTTTATTTTGTGTTGTTTTTTGTTGCTGCTGTATAAAATGTTTCCGCGTCATAAATTCTTTATCGCGGAACCCCAGCTGTGTCCACGGAGAACGCAATAACTTCTTATTTTTAATTGCCCTACATTTGTTTTTGGGATGTTATGATGCATCGACAGGATTGATGGCCACAATATTCACAGCAGAGGTGTAGAGTTTTGTCACTTTAGTGAAAAGACAAAATAAAAGTTAAAGCAGCTGAGCAACAACAAAAGTCGGGAAAAAAGTATCTGCAGTTGAACTTCTTAGATCATCCATCAGCACAGGAACTGCAGTTTGTACGACTCTGTTTTCCTCTTTGTTGATCTTTTTGGTCTAAAATAAAATGCTAAAGCTCCAAAGTGAGAGACATGAACAGTTGGTGGTGTTCAGGCGATGCCTTTTTAAGTGCCTTTTTAAGCAGGACGCACTTCGGGCGCTGCTACTTTGACAGAGCATGATGAGTAAATTAGTCCTCTTGGCTCATCACACATCACAGGAAGCCCAGCTAACCTGCCAAATAAACTTGCAGAGCTGTCAGGTCTCACGGTGCGCTGCCCAGCATCATTAGCCAACATGGCTGAATCAAATTAATGCCAAGCATGTTGTTTCTGTGCTATATTTAATCTCTTTCTGCAGTGCCCCCTAGTGACCATTCTGGCTGAGGAAGAACTCATATATTTGTAATTAATATTATCAACTAAAATGTGTTGTCCCTGTATCTCTGATGAACTAGGACTTATGTTGTTGAGCTGCTAGTGAGCAATGAGGGCTGAAGGAGGGCGGTGAGAACCCTCTCTAAGCTAAGCTCTTCTCCACAGTGACAGCCAAGCTGAGATAAAGCAGACAACTTTTGTTGATGTCCAATAAAATAATGTTATAACTGGTAATGTTGCTCACCTACAGTGTAACATGACAGAATGACTCACGCAAAAATGGCTTTGCTGTGAATCGTTATCCAAAATCTCGGTCAGAAAAAGGCACAGGTCAAATCCAAAAAAGGCAGCAAGTACAGGGAGATTCACCCGAAAGAGGCCCTGAATATTCTGTACTAACTCTCTCTAGGACGAAGCAATCTGAACGAAATAACGTGCAATGTGCTTCTCAGTATGTGGAGCTTCAAACAAGCCAGGATGCCCCTGCGTCGGAGCGATGAGGTAGGCGCCGGACAGCCGTCACAACGTCCAACCTCTCTAATGCTTGCCGATACGTTTAGGAACATGGAGCACTGTGTCAAAATGTGTCTTTCAGCATCACATGTAATGCAATCGATCACACATACGTCAAGGTATGTGGGGTATTTTTTTGGTTCAGATTGATTCATCCTAAAGGGAGTTACAGCAGAATATTCGGGGCCTCTTTCGAGTGAATCTCCCGGTACAAACACAACAACATGAGGCAACATCAGTCCAAAAGGGGTCAGGCAAAAAGGGAAAAGTCAAAACACAGAAAAACAGTCAAGCTTTATACTAACACTAGTGAGAGGTCAACAGGTGATGTAGATTAGGACTCAGGAGACACAGAACGGTGATTGGAGTGTGATGGAGGGTCAGGAGTCATGTGATCTCCCAGAGGATGGAGTCCATGGAGACCCCTGAGCCAGAGGAATGTGTGACACAAAGACAGAAACCCAGTTTGCTTCCAGTTTTATAAATCAGCTACATTTTCTTCCAAATACATTCCATCAGTGTTATTGAAGAAATAGATATTAGTTTAACTGAGGAGCTCAAAACAGGCAGAAAATACATTTTGTATCTACTGAGAAAAAGGATTAAATGTGTTAGCAAAACAGAGGCTAAACCAAGTACAGTGGGCTTCTTGTGATTTTGATTAAAAGCTATTTTAAAACACTTTAATCACTTTAAATCTGTCAGTTCCAGTTAATAATAGTAATAATAAAAGTTATGAAGTTCACCACATGCAAAAAAACTTAAGAACCTAAAAAGTTCCATTAAATGTTCTTAAATGCAATTCTCATAAATATATCTCATAATATATTCAAAATGTTCTCTTGAGACTGTTTTATTGTTTTCTTAAAAAAATGTATTTTCTTTATATATTTACATATTCAGCCTGTAGGTCATTTGTCATATGGACTTTGTTACGTTTTACAGATTACCAGAAATCATACCTCATTTCTGTTAATTCTGTTAGGGATGGTGGAGATGAAGGAGTGAGGGATGGTGGAGATGATGAAGGAGTGAGGGATGGTGGAGATGAAGGAGTGATGAAGGAGATGAAGGAGTGAGGGATGGTGGAGATGATGAAGGAGTGAGGGATGGTGGAGATGAAGGAGTGAGGGATGAAGGAGTGAGGGATGGTGGAGATGATGGAGTGAGGGATGGTGGAGATGAAGGAGTGAGGGATGGTGGAGATGAAGGAGTGAGGGATGGTGGAGATGATGAAGGAGTGAGGGATGGTGGAGATGATGAAGGAGTGAGGGATGGTGGAGATGAAGGAGTGAGGGATGGTGAAGATGAAGGAGTGAGGGATGGTGGAGATGAAGGAGTGAGGGATGGTGGAGATGATGAAGGAGTGAGGGATGGTGGAGATGATGAAGGAGTGAGGGATGGTGGAGATGATGAAGGAGTGAGGGATGGTGGAGATGAAGGAGTGAGGGATGGTGGACACACTAATATTCTGAGCTTTTTTAAAATCCAGCCCAAAATGAAAGAAAGCAGGATAAACAGAGACGTGTTTTGTTTACTAACGTGTGTTGTTTGTTGTTGTTTTCTCAGTGGAGCTGAAGTTTAATCTGGATCAGTATGTGAATAAGCGCTATCCCGGCCTGGTGAAGATCGTTAGGAACGCCAAGCGAGAGGGGCTGATCCGGGCCAGGATTCACGGCTGGAACGCTGCTACGGCGCCGGTGGTGGGCTTCTTCGACGCCCATGTGGAGTTCAACACAGCCTGGTGAGTTTGTTTACACCCATATGGGCGGATCCACACGCTAAACTGAGTTTTATAAAACGATAGTTCCGGCCCTAAAATCTGATTGGCTGAGCCGCGTTCAAAGCCGTTGTAAAATCCACGATATACGACTCCTATGATGCCTCACAGCGACTGAGCTCTGTATCACTGCGCCAGCACGAAAAACCCTTCAGCTGTTAATGAATAATCTCTGACTCTAACGCTGATCTCATGGAGCACCGAGTGCACTGATGAAGTGAGAACCTGTTTTGTTTAAACTGAGAGGCTCACAGCTTATATTCTTATGTAGAACCAGGCTGGTCAGCTAGCTAACAGGCTAAAACATAGCAAACATGCTAAACAGCTCCATCATTAATATCACAGGCTTGAATTAAAGCACCTACAGTGTGATTCACTATAAAACTGCAGTATAAAAGCCTAAAAATGTCTCCTGAATGTTTTACACACTTCAAATGTCCGTGTTTCAGTCAGAAGTCGCGTCAAACCCAGACTGAATCCCAAACGGCTCTGTACTCCCTAAATAGTGTTCTAGATATGAAAGTTTAGAAGTTCTAGCCTCTACGTCCAAACAGTGCATCATTTATCGAGCGTGGATGAGTCTGAGTACAACAAAAAGTTTTACAAATTCATGAAATGACCGCAGTGAACAGTGATGGGCGACTGAACGTTCTCATTCAGAGGTCCTTGGTTACTTGGCAATGATACCAAACTCTAAAGGAGCTACATTTCTTGGCGGAATACTTGTTAATGTTGATTATTATTATTAATAACTTAAATTTATTTTCTAAAAAATTTGATCATATTTATTTCATGTTGGCCGCCGTTTTATAAAAGCAATGATTCACTTGAGGCCGTGCGTTACAGTGATTTTATCACGGGAAGGGAGGTTTACTCTGCTTCGCTTGTTATTGTTATTGCTTTATTATTCATGGCGTCTCTCCAGAAATCCATGATGTTCACTTTGTACAGAGGCAGTTCCTCAGCAGGGGCTCTGAAATAAACTTTACAGGTACATTACATGCTTATTTATGGAAGTTTTCAAAATAGAGATGAAAATACATCAATAAAATGCACAGTCAGGCAAAAGAAGATGGAACTTTGAAATATCAAAAACAAAGACAACACCACCATGTTTGTTTGGCTCCTCCTCCTCTCTTTCTATTATTCACGATCATACACAGACATTTTCAGTCCTCCTCGTGTTTCATACCCAGCTTACTACATAAACCAGTCCATTACACTCCCACAATAAAGAGGACTTTTCCAGATTCTCTGCATAATTAAGTAGTTAAGATGTGGTTACTGTAGCACCGCATGTGCTGCCCCGGGCTCAAGGAGGACGCTGGAGGCAGGGTCCACAGTCGCAGCAGCCATATCTTTATTTACCCACAAAATAAACACAACTCAAAACAACCAAACTATGCTGGCCACTTTTCAGTGTCTTAAGCTGGCTAGACTTTTCAGTCTCTCACACTCAAGCTTTTCAGCTCTTAAGTCTTTGTTGCTCTTGTGGCGGCTGCTCGTCCCTTTCTCTCTCTCTGTGTTCCCTCTCAGCTCTTTTAAAAGGCGCTCACGCTGCCAGCCAGATCAGCATCAGCTGCCTCTCATTAAGGGCAGCGTGAGCACCTGAGCCGAGAGGGAACGAGAGCTCGCTGCTCCGCCTCCTCGTCACCGCCTCCTCGTCACCGCCCCCAGCTTGCAGCTCAGCCGCCCGGATTGAACGTGAGGTGTAGTGGAGCGGCCTTGCAACGTAACAGGGGGCGGGGCCCAGGCGGCGGAGCTCGGGACTCGCTCCTTGCCCTGGTGCCTCTCGTTGCCGGCACCGTCGTCGTCTTCCTCCACCCCCTGCCGTCACTCGGGTTACTCGGACGAGCTCGGGCTTTGCGCTCCGCCCCCTCCCCACTCGCGGCTCTCTCCCTGCCGTCCAGGCCGCGGTTCGTCGCCGCTGGGTGTTCGGGCCCTGCCCTCCTGCCGGCTCTCGCGGCCGTCATCGTCGGGGCCCGGGGGGTGGGCGCATGCCACACTTACCTAGACAGATTTGTTCATAGTGGTGGTGATAGGAACCAGACGTCCCCCTCTAAAAGCTCCCTCACAGAAAGTTCCTACAGTGAAATGGTTATGAATTCACTGCCTGATGACTGAGACACTGTTTTAGGATAGTTTAGAGAACTTAAACTCCATTCATGGTGGAGGGATACATGCAGGGCGCTGTGAGGCAAAGAAAAGTAATTTTTTCACATGTATCACTATTTTATCATCATCAACATTCTGTTCAATTAGAACTTTAGCACGATCTGTCAGGTTCTGCTGAGGGAAATGAGGTGAGCCCATGCCTGACACCCCTGGCTAAGGCTATTATGTAAAAGCACTGCTAACGCTAGCTTGTTAGCTCACTAGATAGATTGATTTTGGTGTTTGGTATTTTTGCCTGTTGCAAAAGGGTCAGCAGATAGCCTGATTGGGGATTAAGGGACCTAAGTGATAGTTGCGATTAGAAAAATAAGGAAATAGCTACCATTGCTAATCAGCTGCTAAAGCAGTCCTTTTTCTCAGTAAGTGGAACCAAGACAAACAAACAAGACACAGGCGAGAGTAATGACGAGCATGAGGAGCTGGAATGGGACCGAGGGCACATGGTGTCCTAACTACTGTGTTTTGGTTTATGCTGGGAAACTATGACGATCTGCCAGTTGTGTCAGTAAACGGCAGTGTTTAATGCAAACATGTGGTAATTTGTTTTAGACGTAGTTTTGTATTGTCTGGTTAACCACTAGCATGCTAATTCCCATTTGCGTCCCTATGAACATTTTGTAGTGTTGTTAGCGCCAAGCTAGCAGTGTTACGTAATCACAGTTGATGCCAATTCTAGCTTAAATGCAGCTTAAGAAATAATGTATTCTTCTTTGGAAAGGCCTGAACTTGAAGCTAGTTAGTTTTGTGACATCACAAAAACAGTGAAATCAAAACAAAAATGATCTCTTTTTTACGGCTTGTTCTTGATGTATGTACTGGGGAGTAAATGCCACCTTTTTGAAATTTAACAACGTTTACACACAATTTTTTAGAAAGTGTTTTTCCATGATATGAGCTCTTGAACATTAATGTAGGTGAATGTAAAATTATTTTATTTGGGACCATTTTTACTGGTCTGTATCATGAAATATTAAATGAAAAGGTGATCTTTAGTTTTCAAATTGTAGTAAATATCACAAAATTGTAGTGTTTGGACCCTTAAGCAGTTTTTAAAATCACTTACTTCATCTAACAGAATCTCATTACACCTATTAGATGAACTTTGACAAGTCAAAGTAAGGTAAACTGAGATTCCAGTGAATTGGAATGTCAGTATTGATTATATTTGATTGTAATAATATTCCATAAAGTGTGGCCAAATTTTTTAGCCACGATTTCAAACAGAAAAATAAGCTTGATCTGTTGTTTTATTGTCTGTCGGCTGTTCCATACTGTAAAACGTTTAATCAGGTTTTTTCTTTTTTATTACATAATTATTGATTGTACCAAAATAAGCAAATCAAATCAGGGTGCTAGATAAACGTTTCCTAAAGAACTGTAATGTGAAGTAATTCAGGTGAGAGATTTACCTGCACCTGTAAAGGCTGATGCTGCACACCTGTACCTGTTAATTCCCCTCTGCAGTTTAATCAGGCTGCCTGAATAAACCGTCTTCCTTCAAACACTGAAGAAGTCTTGTTGATGTTGGGAGTAAATCCTGAATTAAAGCGCTGATCCGCAGCGACAGGCCTGCAGAGCCGGCCCTGCGTCACCCTGTTACCTCAGCAGCAATTAATCCTAATTAAGGCCGCTCGTTAGAGGAATATGACCTCCATTTGGGAGTTATGGATTAACCATTAATGAGCTTTTCCGCTTTGTTCTGCCACTGAAGAATCTAATCAGAGGGAAGTGGCGGTTCTCCGCAGGCTGGACGAGTGTTGAACGAGTGCGTTCGGCGAAGACATGCGTGACGGTTTGTTCAGAGGTTTTATTGATCTGATTCATGACTGAACAGTGTTTGCCTCCAGAACAGATACTGCATTTTAAAAAAATAAACAAGCTATAAATCAGTTTGATTCATCTGCAGCCCTTTGATTCCATAAATCACTGTTGATTCAAAACTAAATGCTTCTTCAAGGGTTCCTTAGTAAAGAAAACTGTTCTGTTTAAGACAGGAACACTCAAAGAACACTCAAACGACCATTAAACGGTCTTTGCATGGGGAAATGGTTCTATGTAGTGCCAAAAAGGGTTCTGCTCTTGTTATGATGTCAAGCTTGTAGCAATAGCAGAACCATATACAGCACATTCTCCATAAGTTTGAAGAACCATTTTACCATGCAGAGAATAATTTAAGCCTGCAGTTGGTTCTTCATGTTCATGGGTCTGTATAGAACCATTTTCTTTACTATTGAACCCTTGAAGAACCTCTTTTTTAAGAGTGTACAGTTTTTCATTTTTTGAAAACTCCAGATGCTTTTTTCATTTAATTTTTAATTTTGCGATAAACGGAACCAATAAAAATGATCCCAAATAAAATAAAATCATCCCACATTAGCCTACATTAATGTTAAATGGCTCATATTGTTGAAAAACATATATTGATGATAAACATATATAAAATATATATAGTTTGATATAGGATGCAAACTTTGTTAAAGTTTCAGAAATGTACTTCTTAGTATAAACATCAAGAACATCGGGAAAAACAGCCCATTTTGAGGGATGATCTCTCAGTTTTGCCTGGTTCTGTACGTGTGGCTGTAAAATTCCAGAGTTTTCCGGATCCGCAGAGTGAATGGCACCTGTAAACAGCACATAACGGATCACACCGCTGCTGTAATTGCTCTCTAATTTGAGTCTGTCAGCCTGTCACCGCGTTCGGGATGGACTCTGTTGTGTGTCAGCTTGTAAACAGAACTCCGACACACGCTTGCCTTCTTTCACTAAGCACCACCTTTCATGTTCACTGATTACATGTTACAAAATCGGTACGTACATTTTTGAAAAAGTGTTGCTCTCTTTACACGAAGCAGATCAACTCCAACCCAGAACAGCCCTCAGACACGAGAACTGAGCTGTGATTACTTCAGAAATGATTTGTAATGGGTGGGCGGCGCCGACAAGGATAAAATTAAACAGAGTTTAGAACTAATGAAGGTTTTGTTAATTTAGGTTTTATTTTAAATTGAATTTTGTTGCACCATTTAATATCAAACATGGATTAACAAATCTGTGATTAAAGCCTTAATCTGCTGAAACCTTAACCAGCCTTTAATTATGATTGTCCGCCATGATGGATTCAAATCTAATCAAATCACGTTTATTGTCACATCATATTTACACAGGTGTGAAGGTGAGTGAACATCTTAGGTGTGTAGCCCCCTTATGGTACTTAAATATACAAAAATAAATAAAGTATATAATAAAATATATACACATTAGACTCTTAATATACACATTAACATAATTTTTGTACAGTAATAAGTTATGAAATAAAAGCTATGATATGTACAGTTGTACACGTTTCCATATGTGCAATATGTGAGTCTGAGGTAGATAAATAAGATGCAGGTACACAGGGGATAGAATATGAATATATATATATATATATATATATATATATATATATATACATTTATGTGTGTGTATATATATATATACATTTATGTGTGTGTATATATATGTGTATATATATGTACATATATATAATATATATATTCCAGATTACACGAGATATGGATAGAAAACGTACAAGAGCAATACAAATAAAAAATGAACAGCAACAACATTCCTCTCTACACTAATCACTGTCAGCTAAATCAGCAAATTCAGACGTTTAATAGACTCTAAGACTCTGCATCATCAGGGGGCGCTGTTTACCCAGCACTGAGAAAACCAACCTTACTTAAAATATGTACAAAACTTGTCGGTAACTTAATCTAAATATTTCAAAAACAGTTGTTCTCTGTGTTTTTCTATGAGTTTCAGTTTTACAGTAAAAGCTCAATAATTAAATCTAAAACCTAAAAAGGATTATTATTAGCGTAGCCTTTTAGCCTGTTAGCTAACCTAGCTATCCACCAAGCTGTTCATCCTGGATCAACAAGTTCAACACAACTGCGTTCTTATCTGCAGTACATTCAGTCTGTCTTTAGCTGTTCTTCTTACCCGCAACTTATAACAGTGAAATGTAAGTGCATTGGTGAGATCCTGCTGGTGTGGGTTAACTCTATTTCAGTGATGCACACAAAAGCTACATGAGTGCTAATAGCGCCCCCTTGTGGGGAGAATAATTAACAATAAGTGAATAAGCTACATGTCCTCACTGGAAGCAAACAGACCACCGATTTCCAGACCAGACCAGACCAGACCAGACCAGAGATCGGTTCTGTGTTCCACTCATAGGCCCAAGAACAGCTGAACTCACAGACCAAGCAGTCTTGAGTCTGGAAAAGAACTCACTGTGAAAACACCCTGAGAGTCCTACGGTTCTTATTGATATCACTCTGAAAAACACACACAGCCTCCAACAATCCAGGACCCTGCTGCATCTTTCACACAGTGATAGACAGTCCTCACTGCCGTGGCTCACAGAAAGCTGGCGAGATGTTCGATTTGGTCGATTTAAGGGAGAAAAGTAGATTAAAAGACAGAATTGGGCACTTTTGTGTGTAGATCTTCATGGTTTAAGGGGTACCTGTACTTTTGACCAATGCTAAATGAGTGTGAATGCATTAGAGATGGTTGTGTACAGACAGCTTGTTTGCACGTGTGAAGCTGATGTCCTAATCTGTGTAAATATCAGTGCAGACGTGTGCATGTTACAGTATTTGTCCACAGGAAGAGTCCACAGTTCTGTGATATTTATCAGACGTGTTTGACCTTTGAGGGACGCCCCGGTGCAAAGGGGGGGATTTGGCTGTTATTATATGGATCGAGGAGGAGGCCTTTGTTTGAGCATTATCGATTATTCATGCCTCGACTTTGGCCTTTCATCCCGGCGGCGTAAACCCTCTCCGGCCCGCGCTGAGCTGCTCTAAATCCATATCTGTGTGTGTTTTCATACATTTTCAGCTCGGAAATATCCTGACTTTGTGGAGAAACACAGAAAACAGCTCTAACATTGCAGAACCAACAGAATGCGTTGTGTTTCATTCTTTATACTTCCTGAGTTGAAGATTAAGATTAGAAAATTCATATTACACATACAGTCTTAAAGATGGTTCTTTAGTAAAGACAGTGGTTCTGTATAGAACCATGAACACTCAAAGAACGATTTGCATGCTTAAATGTTTCTTCGCACATGAAATGGTTCTTCAGATTGATGGAGAATGTGTTGGGTTCTAGATAGCACCAACAAGGCTTCTGCTATTGTTACAAGCTTGACATTGTAGCTATAGAACCTACTTTGGTGCTATATAGAACCATATACAACACATTCTCCATCAATCTGAATAACCATTTCATCATGCAAAGAACCATTTAAGCATGCTCCTGTACCAGTACAAGCTTTGAGAAGGTTCTGGAGTCTGCTGGACTGTTGAGGCAGCTAAAGATTGTTTTATTTGTAAATGAAATGAAGACATTTGCAGTTTGTATTAATTTATTCTTTACTCGACACATCGGTGGGGGGGGGTGCTGTAGGGGGAGGCACCATTACCAGATTTTAAGATTATCAATTTTTTTATTTTTTTATTTCTTTAGATTTAAGTTTAACTGCAACTGCTAAAAACAAGACGAAACAAAAACAAAAGGACAGAACTCCTGCTAAACATGCGCGTCTAGCTTGACTACAGCAAGCAAGACAAGCCTTTCTTGCCTCATAAAAGCAATGTGATTGGTCAGTGCTGAGGTCATTTGCATAAGGTTTGTCCATTAAGAGAGAGCAGCGGTTACTGTGTCTGTTATATGAGCCTGTGTGTCGGTGTCTCTCTCCACAGTCTATCAGGTATCGATGTGATCTGTGTGTAAATCATCCAAACAATTCAAATAAAGCAGATCATATTTAGCCTGAAGTCACTGTGTAAAATTTCCTCAGCCGTCTGTTCTCAATCTGCTCATCCTGAAACCTCCGACTTTCTTCTCTTCTTGTTCTTCTCTTCCCTTCATCTTTTCTCTTCATCTCTTCTCATCTCTCCTCTCCTCTCTTCTCTTCTCCTTTCTTCCTCTCTTCTTTTTCGTCTATTCTGTTCTCTTCTTCCCTCTCCTTCTCTTCTTCTTTCATCTGCTTTCCTCTCCTCTCTTCTCTTCTTTTCTTCTCTCTTCTTTCATCTCCTCTGGTCTCTTCTCTTCTCCTTTTTTCTCTTCATCTCTTCTATTCTCTTCTTCCCTTCTCTTCTCATATTGTGTTCTTCTTTCGTCTCCTCTTGTATTCTTTTTTCTTCTCCTTTCTCCTCTTCTCCTCATCTTCTTTCCTCTCCTTTTTTTCTTTCTTCCCTTCTTTTCCTTTCTCTTACTGTCTCTTCTTCTCTTCTCCTATTCTCCTCTTTCATCTCCTGTTCTCTTCTCTTCTCTTCTTCTTTCATCTTGTCTCCTCTTCTCTCTTCTTTTCTCCTTTCTTCTCTTCTTTTCTTCATGCCTTTTCTTCTATTCTCTTCTCTCCTCTTTTTCTCTCTTCTCTTCCTGTCTCCTCCTCTTCTCTTCTTCTTTCATCTCCGCTTCTCTTCTTCCCCTCTTCTCTTCTCGTTTCTTCTCCTCACCTCCTCTCCCTTCATATCTTCTCTTTTTCTTTCATCTTCTCTTGTATTGTCTTCTTTCTGCTCTTTTCTTCTCGTCTTCTTTCTTCTCTGCTATGATTTGTTCTGTTTTATGTAAATTATCCGAACAGTTAAAATGAGTAGATTATGTTTATCATGGTGTCACTGAGTTCGCCGCCGACTCAGTGTTAAACATTTCAGCACCTTCAGTATGAAACACATTTTCCTGCGTTCCTGTTACAGGAAACCGCTCAGCGCGATGTGTTTCCAGATCCTACACACACATACGCTGTGCTGTGAATGTTTACTGGTGATGTTTGTTTCACACTCTGAGATAAACAAACAGAGGCTGGTGCTCGGCGCTACATATTCACACACACTTTGCATTTGTTTAGCAGGAGGCGTCTGACAGCTCGTTTACATCTGAATCATACATACATGAGAAATGTGCTTATATATCGTCGCTGTCCGGAGAAAAACATGAATCTCCATTTTTGTCTCCTTTTTTTATTTTTCTGCATTTCTTCATGGCAGGTGTTCTTCACATTGTGTGAAAATTTCCTGATGAATGGACCAATAGAAACGCTCCAAAATAGCTTGAAATAAAACATCTTTACATTAACTTACATTAAAAGTTAAGGTTTTTGCGTCTCCTGTAAAATTTTGGAGATACTTGTTTTCTTTGGACGGTGGCGTTATGTGAAAATGAGCATATATTTGCCACAATATATCGTTTGTTATCGTGATGTTTGCCTTTACAGTACTGATACTGCAGAAGACTGCAATATGCAAATGAGCCATCTAACCAATCACAGTATTCTTTACTGTATACCAACCAATCCCAGCTCCAGATGAGTTTCTGGGGGTGTTTTGATGAATTGATGAATTCATGTAGTCCAATAAAACCTCTGTGTCTTCTTGGTCTTCAGAGATGGTCTCAAGATTTCTAGGAAACTAAAAAATACCCAACTGTAATTTTTTCAGCTTTAAGCTTGAGCTATAGTGTTACTATGTGGTTGCTATGGTATCCCAGGTGGTTGCTAGGTGAATGTTGTGTGGTGGATGTTATGTGTCAAAATTAGCTTTTAAATATTCTGCACAATATATCTTTCCTTTACAGTACTGATACTGCAGAAAACTGCAACATGCAAATGAGCCCCCCAACCAATCACAGGCTGTTTACTGCATACCGACTAATCACAGCTCCAGATGAGTTTCTGTGGGTGTTTTGGTGAATCGATGAATTCATGTAGTCCAGTAAAACC
Source organism: Colossoma macropomum (assembly GCF_904425465.1). Lineage (NCBI taxonomy): Eukaryota > Metazoa > Chordata > Actinopteri > Characiformes > Serrasalmidae > Colossoma > Colossoma macropomum. The sequence continues at coordinate 812,453 of NW_023494806.1, read as the reverse complement.
TCCATGTCTTTTTGGTCTTCAGAGAAGGCTCATGATTTTAGGAAACTATAAAATTCCCAAGTGTAATTTTTTTCAGCTTTAAGCTTGAGCTATGGTGTTGCTATGTGGTTGCTATGGTATCCCAGGTGGTTGCTAGGGGGTTGCTCTATGGATGTTGTATGGTGGATGTTATATGTATGAAAATTAGCATTTATTTATTCTGCACAATATATCGTTTATTAATTGTTATGTTATTTACCTTTGCAGTACTGATACGGCACAAATACACAATATGCAAATGAGCACTCAACCAATCAGTGTTCTTGAATATGGTTTTAAATAGAACCTTTTTGAAATGGTTCTGTATAGCACCAAAATGGGCTCTTCTATTGATATGATGTCAGGCTTGTTACAATAGAAAAACCCTTTTTGTTGCTATGTAGAACCATTTTCAAAAGGTTTTATGAGAACTATAGCACATTCTCCATCAATCTGAAGAACCCCTCCACGATGCAAAGAACGCTTTTTTTCTTCTCTTCTCCTTTCTTCTCTTCTTCTCCTCATCTATTTTCTTCTACTCTTTTCTCCTCTTTTTCTTTCTTCTTTTCTTTTTTCTTCCTGTCTTTTCTTCTCATATTCTCTTCTTTCGTCTCCTCTTCTCTTCTTCTTCCCTACCTATCTCTTCTCTTCTTTTCTCTTCTCTTCTCTTCTCTTCTTTGATGTTCTTCTATTATCTTCTTCTTTCATCTTGTCTCCTCTCCTCTTCTCTCTTCTTTTCTGCTTTCTTTTGTTAGATATCATGATATTTTCCTTTACAGTACTGATACTGCAGAAAACTACAATATGCAGGAGCCCCCCAACCAATCACAGTGCTGTTTACTGCATACCGACCAATCACAGCTCCAGATGAGTTTCCAGATGAGTCTTCAGAGAAGGCCTCATGATTTTTAGGGAACTAAAAAATAAAATCTGAAGGACCCTTTCACGATGCAAAGAACGCTTTAATCATGCAAAGGGCTCTTTGAGTGTTCCTCGTTCTATATAGAACCATTTACAAAAGAACCCAATATTTGTCCATACCGTTCTGCCTCGCTGTCCCGCCCACTGTGTCGCATGTTCATGTTTTGTAGGTCAGATCTCCGACACCAGCTGCGTATCTGATTATTTTACTTACTCGCCAGCTTCCTCTGTGGTTCCACACTTTGGTTGCACCGTGAGGAACCAACGAAGATCATTCCTGAGTGTAGATATGAATTATGTAGAACAGGCAGGGCCTGTGCCTCCCTCGGCCGAGGTGGATTTGATAACTGCAGCCATAAATATATTCATAAGCTGAGGGTGCAAATACATCCTATTGTTCATATTATGGTAATGTGGACTGGCACTGGGTGAGATAAGTGAGACGGATGGGCGGCCGAGAACTGACCTTGTTAGAACGCTCAGCTACACTTCTCGTCTACAGGAGTTTAAAAGGGTTTCACACATTTTTACACTCTAAAAAAGGTTCTTTAGTAAAGAGAGTGATTCTCTTTAGGACCGTAAGTTCTGTATAGAACCATTTCATGCTTAAATGTTTCTTTGCATGGTGAAATGGTTCTTCAGGTTGATGGAGAATGTGTTGTGTATGGGTTGTGTGTAGCAACAATGAGTTCTTCCATTGTATGCAACCTTGCCATCATAACAATAGCAGAACTACAGTGCATTCTCCATCAATATGAAGAACCATTTTACCATGGAAAGAACCATTTAAGCATGCTAAATGGAACTGATGGTTCTAAATAGAACCATTGCCTTTACTAAAGAACACTTGAAGAACCATCTTTTCTAAGAATGCAGGACAGAAAGAGTCCTGACTTTGAAAGTCAGACAGCAATGGGCATAACTAGAAATTGGTCTGGATATAAAAGCTGTGGTTCCACTTGACTCGTTTTTGGAACCAGCTACTTCGTTTTCCACGGCAGATATAAGAACCTCCTCAGTGTAGCTGGTCGTCGTTGCGACACCACACGCAGCAAAACAAAAGACTGCTAAAAAACGAGATTTTGGTAAAAACTACGTCAGACGACGAGACGATTCTGGTGCTCAAAGGCGACGAGAGGCTACGCTAACGTGGTAGCTAATGTTAGCATATGTGATTAGCAATTCTTTCCGACCAATCAGCAGTCTGAAGGTTTTCCACGTTACCTTTTAGTATCGGCCCAGCTCACTTGGAACCTTGACGGAGGTGATAGTGAAAATAGTAGCAGGTTTGCCTAATGGAGAACCAACAAAGGCGAGTCGAGTCAATACCACGCAGTGGACAATCGGCAATAGACACTTTCACATACAGTACATTTAAGGTCGTTTATCTGGACAGTGAGTGTGTTTGTTCTTGTAAAATCACCATATATCATTATAATGAATGTAAATGAACACAAATAGAGTAAAAAGTAACGAGAATTTCTTTATTTTGAAGTCTGTAGTTGATCTATGAGTTTCCAGAATTCTCCTCCAGACGTCACACGGATTTGTTTAACTCCATCAGCAGCACCTGATTTAACAGAATGAAGTATTGATCAGATGAAGCGCGCATTGGATCATAAATAATACGGATAACACTGGACTCCTTTAAGGAGAGGTTTGGAAATGATGAACGTAAAACTACAACTTACTATATTAATGTTATTTGTATTTATTGTAATGTTAGAATTAGAAATATTCAAATAAATGTTTAAAGCTTTTTAGTTCTAATTTTCTCCAAAGACTGCTTGAAAACTAGGATCATTGTATAGATAATGCACACAGGACATATTTTAATTGCATGTAGCATTATCATTACACAGGTACGTACATACACACACACACACACACACACACACACACACACACAGATTTTAATGATGTGCAAATAATTTAAACACTATATTTAATTGAAAATAGTACAAAGACAACATATCAAATGTTGAAACTGAGAAATTATGTTTTTTTTGTGTGTGTGTGTGTATATATATATATATATATATTATATATATATATATATATATATATATGTATATATATGTGTATATATATATATATATATGTATATATATATATATGTGTGTGTGTGTGTGTATATGTATAGGACAAATATCATTGATCCAAACTCAATACATTGATCAGCCGTCCGTCAGTCGCCCTTCATTAAGTGCTGCTGCTGAGCAGTTAAACTCATTTCCCTCAGTGCTTTATTAAATTATACAAGCTTAGATATCACAGCTTCTTCAGCTGCGCTGCTGACTGGACTTAATTTGTTTGATGGTATTTCCCTCGAGAGGTTTTAACAGAAGTCTTATGCAAACCGGTGACCCAGCTGTCTGATGGCAAACGGCAGCATTGTTTGTCTTTGTTTTCCATTAAACAAGTAGAATTAAAGGGCTGCGGTGCAGAAGACTCGCCTGTTTCTGTAGGAAAGAACAAATACCTGTGATATTTATTAGGATTAAGATGAAGCTGTTTGAACTTGCTGTAACAAGAAATAACACTAATAATGAGGAGAAAAAAGCAGCTATTTCTGCTGTTTAATCTGCTCTTATCCCTTCATAATTTGAATAGGAACATACATCAGATCAGCTTTCTAATGATGGGGCTCTGCAACTATGAGCCCTTTACCATAAGCTATAACACTGTTGTTATTCAATTTCTATTCTTCTTTTTATTTATTTATTTATTTATCTTTTACATCACACTTACATCACAATGACACAAGTACACTAGCAGCACCCTAATAACCACCTGGAATACCAAGGCAACCATGTTGCAACACCCCAGCAGCCACCTGCAATACCATAGCAACCACCTAGCAGCCATGCAGGCCACCATAACAACCACATAGCAACACCCAGCAACCACCTGGAATAACATATCAACACCCCAGCCCCAGTAACCACCATTGCAAAAATACCATCGCACCCCCTAGCAACTCCGTAACAACCGGTGTTTGGTTGAATGATGGTGTTTGGTTTGGTGTTTGTAGAGTAATGGCTGAGCAGTTTAGCACCCATCCATTCAGCCCACAGCAGTTTAGCCCCGCCCATTCTGCCTACAGCGGTTTAGCTCCACCATTCAGCTACAGCAGTTTAGCCCCACCATTCAGCTACAGCAGTTTAGCCCCACCATTCAGCTACAGCAGTTTAGCTCCACCATTCAGCTACAGCAGTTTAGCTCCACCATTCAGCTACAGCAGTTTAGCTCCACCCATTCAGCTACAGCAGTTTAGCTCCACCATTCAGCTACAGCAGTTTAGCTCCACCATTCAGCTACAGCAGTTTAGCTCCACCATTCAGCTACAGCAGTTTAGCCCCACCATTCAGCTACAGCAGTTTAGCTCCACCCATTCAGCTACAGCAGTTTAGCCCCACCCATTCAGTCTACAGCAGTTTAGCTCCACCATTCAGCTACAGCAGTTTAGCTCCACCATTCAGCTACAGCAGTTTAGCTCCACCATTCAGCTACAGCAGTTTAGCCCCACCATTCAGCTACAGCAGTTTAGCTCCCACCATTCAGCTACAGCAGTTTAGCTCCACCCATTCAGTCTACAGCAGTTTAGCTCCACCATTCAGCTACAGCAGTTTAGCTCCACCCATTCAGCTACAGCAGTTTAGCTCCACCCATTCAGCTACAGCAGTTTAGCTCCACCATTCAGCTCACAGCAGTTTAGCCCCACCCATCCAGCATTCAGCTTAGCCCCACCCATTGCAGTCTACAGCAGTGTAGCTCCACCATCAGCTACAGCAGTTTAGCTCCCACCCATTCAGTACAGGAGCTAATCAGCAGTTAGCCCACCATTCAGAAACGTTCTACAGCACGGTCTGTTTAGCTACAGCAGATACAGACAGGTTAGCTACATGGTCGAGTTTAGCTTTGATACATACAACTAAAATGTTATAAGTAGACCTTTAAAATATAAAATACAAAAATAATGCAGGATATGAACATTGAAATGAAATTGAAAAGTGATTAAAACAGCCATTAACAGTTCAATTATTACATGATGGCATTAATACGCTCTATAATATATAATGTACATAATGTCTTCAGTAATGGGAGTAAATGTTCTTGAGGATGAAATAATTAGAGATCGTTATATTTACAGCAGACAGCGAAGTGAAAACCCTCTTCTTTCTTTTTGCCGAAGCAAACTTTCTTCTGGAAGCCCAAAGGGCGGCTGGCTTTTAACAGGATGAGCCGAGCGCAGCTTTACCATGACAGTCCATAACACGTCTAAAGGCGATAAATCTCTCTCTGCCTTCGGGGCAGCTCTGGAGATCTATAATGTACTTTAAAAAACAGCACGGAAAGAATTAAGCCCCTCTTTTCCTGCAGAAACAGCTTGATGGAACATTTCGTTTAGCCAGAAAGAGTAGCTTTTTAAACCGGCTCTATCGGGAGCACCTTGGGACCAGGCAGTTCATGGGGCCTTCACAGCAAATGAGGCGAGATTCCATTATCTGATAGAGACATATGAGAGAAAGTTTCCTAATTCCAGATATGTCACGGCGGAATTTCATCAGTGGCGGAGAATGGAGGGGTAATCTCTAAGGAGTGTGTTCCTGGGCTATCTGTAAACGGAGAGCGGCAGGGCTGATAGCGTTTCAGTGCCGCAGAAGATGACACATAAAGTCAAGCACAGATGGAGATAGAAATCTCGGTTTGCTCAGCAGATCAGAGCGAGCGACTGCTCAGCCCTCAGCGCTCCGAGTTTAGAGAGAGTTTAATACACGAGGAATATAAACACCTGACGTCGGATTGTCTTACTGATTGTCTTGTTGAGCTGCTGTAAGTGGCTGAAAGAACAGTTGACTGAATATGTGAGAACAATGTTCCTGGTGTCTCTTTGAGAATGTTGGTGCTTCTTGGAGTGTTTGGAGTAGAATGGTGGTGTTTGGTGGAGAATGATGGTGTTTATTTGGATAATGATGGTGTTTGGCAGAGAATTATGGTGTTTGATGGAGAATGGTGATGTTTATTTGGAGAATCGTGGTGTTTTCATAGAGAATGGTGGTGTTTATTTGGAGAATAATGGTGTTTGGAGAATGATAGTGTTTATTTGGAGAATGGTGGTGTTTATTTGGAGAATGGTGGTGTTTATTTGGAGAATGGTCGTGTTTTGATAGAGAATGGTGGTGTTTATTGGGAGAATGATGGTGTTTGATAGAGAATGCTGTGTTTGGTAGAGAATGATGGTGTTTGATGAAGAATGTTGTTTATTCAGAGAATGATGGTGTTTGGTAGAGAATGATGTGTTTGATAAAGAATGATGGTGTTTGATGAAGAATGTTGATGTTTATTCGGAGAATGATGGTGTTTATTAGGTGAATGATGTTTGATAGAGAATGGTGGTGTTTATTGGGAGAATGATGGTGTTTGATAGAGAATGCTGTGTTTGGTAGAGAATGATGGTGTTTGATGAAGAATGTTGTTTATTCAGAGAATGATGGTGTTTGGTAGAGAATGATGTGTTTGATAAAGAATGATGGTGTTTGATGAAGAATGTTGATGTTTATTCGGAGAATGATGGTGTTTATTAGGTGAATGATGTTTGATGGAGAATAGTGATGTTTATTTGGAGAATGATGTTTATTTGGAGATGGATAGTGTTTGGTTAGAGAATTGCGGTGTTTGAAGAAGAATGATGGTGTTTGGTGGAGAGTTGTGTTTTTTATTTGGAGAATGTTGTTTATTTGAAAATATTGGTCTTTGGTAGAGAATGATGGTGTTGATTTGAAAAGATTGGTGTTTGGCAGAGAATGTTGTTTATTTGGAGAATGTTTGCTAGAGATAGGTGTTTGATACAGGATGTTGGTGTTTGGTTGGAAAATGATAGTGTTTATTTGGAGAATGATGGTGTTTGGTTTGAGAATCATGGTGTTTGGTAAGGGAATGATGTTTGTTGGCGAATGGTGGTGTTTGGTGGAGAATGGTGTTGTTTATTTAGAGAATGATGTTTGAAGAGATGTTTGGTAGAGACTGATGGTGTTTGGTGGAGAATGATGTTTAGTGGAGGACATTGTTGTTTGGATTAAAATGATGGTTTGTAGAGAGTGATGATGTTTGGTTGGAAAATTATGATGTTTCATTGGAGATTGGTGGTGTTTTGCTGGAGAACATTGGTGTTTGATAGGAATGATGGTATGAGTTGCAAGATAGAAATCTCCGTTTACTCAGCAGATCAGAGCAAGCTCTCTGCTCAACCTTCAGTCCTCTAACATCAACATTCTCCAACAAACACCATTATTCTCCTCAAAACACCAACATTCTCAACCAAAAACCAGCAGCCTTTATAATATATATTTTTATAAAAGCCCAGTCAGTGTTATAAGCTGTATCCATGGCTACTGTAGGTGTTTTCAGCCCAGTCTTTCATTCCTGCAGCACAGTTTTATTAAAAGTAATTATATTGTTTTCTCACTGAGCTTCTGAAAGCTTCTTTATTAGTGTGTAGTTTGTCTCAATCCCAACCTTTTAAGCCTGATTAACAGAGTGCTGCACTTTGCGAAGCCTCTTTAAAAGTATTTAGTGTTCTTTTAACAATTAAGCTGTTCAGTCATTTCTGTTATGGAGGATTTCAGACAGTGCAGTGTGTGTTGATACTGCAAATGCATTTGGCTAATTGGAAGATGAGTGTGGCCAGAGGAAAACTCATTTAGTCTAAACGGTCAACAACGAGTGATAATCTTCTCAATTATACGTCTACATTTGTCCCTATACCCCAAAAGAATTGTCTGATTTTTCCAAATTAAATGAGGATTTCCACCAAATTATCCAACATTTCTGCATGATTAAGTGGTTAAGATGTAAACAGAGCCGTTCGAAGTGGTTCAGAGTCGTTTGGTGTGAAACGCTCTGTTCTAGATAAACTTACAGAGCCAGAACTGTTCACAGTGGTGCTAATAGGAACCAGACATCCACCTCTAAAAGCTCCTCACAGAAAGTTCCTACATGAAATGGTTATGAATTCACTGCCTGATGTCTGAGACATTGTTGTACCATTTTTGCGAAGTTTTGAGAAGATTCTTACCTTAAACTGAGGCAAAATAGTCCCCAAAGAAAACTTATTATTTCAGATTTTCCACTATTTTCCATCATCAACATTCCATATAAACTCAGAAGACTCGTGTAGGTTCACTGGTGGTTCTGGATAGTAAATAAAATGTCTATATTTGTGTTGTAGTCATGGCGACCCTGGTTCCTATCACCACCACTGTAAAGACATTGGCTTAATGGATTCATTGGCCCATTCTTCATTTTGCTACTTTTTCCTTCCACACTTGCTCACGACTGGCACTGTAAACTTGGTGTCATTCAGTCTTTATAGCATGTTTTCTTTCCTCATTCATCAGCTGAGCTCCTCAGACAGCCGGCGTTTGTCATTGGCAGATACTTTAGAATTAGTGCTGAGCTTTCACAGAGAAATGAGCTGAACTGCAGTCAGCAGCGCAGATTCATGCAAAAGCCGAGAAACACCTGCCAGTGTGTCGAACTGAAACAAGCTTCTACTCACTTTACTGAGCTCATAGCTAAACACCAATAATACACCAATAATTAGCTACGAAACTGTTTACTTTTACAGTCTGTATGGACAGGTTTGAGTCATAAACATGGCTAAAATGTAAAAGGATAACATCACTGTTGTTTTGATAAAGCTACCCTGTCCTAAAGTATCCAGACAGTCCGTCTACTGAGTGAATTCAGCACTGACTGATAGAATGGAGCTCTGGATCGGCTGCACATGATCCCAAAGTCTCCATGTCCAGTGCCCAGCGTGGGCTAGAGGGGTATAAAGCCCCCCAGCATTGGGCTGTGGAGCAGTGGAACTGTGTTCTCTGGAGTGATGGAGCTCCATCCAGTACCTTTGGGATGAGTTGGAGTTCCAGAACTGACCATCCAACATCAGTAGCTGACCTCTCTAATGCTCGATCAAATCCTCACAGCAATGTTCCAGAGTAGAGGCTGTTACTGCAGTGAAGGGGGACAAACTCACTATTAATACCCTTCATTTCAGAAGAACTGCTGGTATATAAAAGACGTTTGAATATAGTTTACTCTCTTTAAAAAGATGGTTCTTCAAGGGTTCTTTAGTAAAGTCACTCAAAGGACCATTTACATGCCTAAATGCCTCTTTCCATGGTGAAATTGTTCTCCAGATTGGCAGAAAATGTGTTGCATATAGTTCTTTACAGCACCAAAAAGGGTTCAGCTGTTGTTACGATGTCAAGCTTGTTGGTGCTGTATAGAACCATTTTCAAAAAGATATAGATACAGAACCATATACAACACGTTCTCCATCAGTCTGAAGAACGATTTCACAATGTAAAGCTTGCGAATGGTTCTTTGAGTGTTCATGGTTCTATATAGAGCCTTTGTCTTTACTAAAGAACCCTTGAAGAACCATCTTTTTAAGACTGCAGGTGTCATGCCGCAGGTAATATTTCTGTGCTTTAAATTTCTCCTCATATGTAATTCTTACCTCTGATTATGCAACGTGTATTTTTGAAAAGGTAATTATCTGGAGTATCTGACAGGTGGATCATCTCCACTGTCTTCTGCTAACACTGCTTCCAGGTGTGACTTTACTAATAGAGGCTCCTGAAGATACCCTGACAGGTGAATGCAACTCAAATATAGCCATCAGTGATGAACCCTCAGGGCCTTCTAGGTCTTCAGAGAAGGTCTGAAGATTTCTGTGAAATTAAAGAAATACTGTACATGTCTAATTTTTAGTTTATCTCTTATTTAATATAAGTAGTTATACTCTTATTATACTCATTATTAAGTCTGAAGGGTGAAACTCATAAACCACCCATTGGAAAACTGTCCCATCTGGATTGCTTTCTCTGTGGTATCTAGGTAGATACAGCCAGGTCAGCTCTCCTATTGGTTACGACTTCAGAAGCTGGAAACATTAGATCAGCCCTCTGGGGTCCACAAACTCAACCACATATCAGATTCTCTGTTTCTGTATCTGTGTCTGTGTCTTTGTGATGATCCAGCTCAGAAATCCAGTTCAAACACTTCCTGAATCTGTAGAGTCGCCCTTTCCATTCCATCTTATCACGAGATCATACGAGACTCACATCCGGAGTTATGAGCCTATGAAGAGGGGCTGAGATACACGTCATCTGCCTCTCACCGTGTGGAACTGGTGGATTGGTGTGCCCGTTTACATTCTGTGTGAAACTGACCGATGGACACTCAGGAAATCACTAAGGACTGACCATCACGCCGGAAACCCTTCATTCTTCATTCAGTCCACATCGGAGACTCATGTGAAACGGCGTGCAGAGAGTTTACAGCTGCTGAAGCTGCTGCAGCGGTTTTGGAAAGTAGTGATGAAGATAACAGAGCATTTAGATATGAAACATATGAGGATCATGAAATATGAAGAGCCTTTAGAGGAGAGTTTAAGAAGAGATGAACAAATCGAGAGAGAATGACCTCAGACCACAGAGGGTTGACTAAAATGCTTTGGAACCTATTTTGAGAGCCAAAAGTCTTCTGGAAGTTCTAGATACGTCACTGACTGAATGCGAGTCATAGTTTAAGAGGGTGCCAGTTAGTTGTTAGGAATGTAAAACAGTGGCGGCAGAACTCTTTACTGAAAGAGTCACTGTAACACTGACACATACAATCTCAGATATATGATAATGTCTGTTACAAGCTTCATATAAAGCATATGCAAATGTCCTTGTTTAATCTGGAACAGCCAAAAAAATCATGTACACCAGCATTAGGTTAGGGTTAACATACCATTGGAAATCCCATAGTGGCGCTAGCAGAGATTAGCAATATTGTAACAATGTTTTAGTCTTTGATTGCCTCTGTTAGATAATATATCTAATATTTCTCATTTTGTAAGAATATTAAGATGATTAAACCTATTTACAGACATTTCTAGTTATATAAAATGAAATTGTTTTGTTGCACTGGCAGATAATTTTACTTTGTTCAAGCATTATTTCTTAAAGCAAGCAAATTATCTTGAAATTAAAAACATCTCGTTTTTTGTAAAGGTGGTTTAGGAGTGCAGTGCAGTGAGAATAAAACATGAAATAGCAAGAATTTTGAGAAATAGGTTGAATAACCTAAAAATATTCTCTTGCTCTCTTGTTGCTTGTTATTAGATTATTACTCAAATTAGATGTATCGTGTCCAACTAGAATGATTTCACTGGCCAAAATATCATGTATTGCAGTGGTGTAACAGTTTGGTGCTGGTGAAAAAACAAATTTCTCCCAAAAGTCATTCTTTCACTATGTTTGCGGCGCATACAGTATGCGGAGTGGTGACTGTGGCCTCGTGTATCAGCTGCTGTGCTGCAGGCCGTGTTTTTTATAGCTCGCTGAGGGACTCCTGAGGGAGCTCAGCTCTTCACACATATACATGCAGCCAGTCCTGACTACCACGCTAGCAGCTCAAGGACGCAGAGAGATGGATGGGATGGGTTAGCGGCTCCTGCAAGGTTAGCAAATTAGCAAGTGACTCAGCCTGGCGCTGCTAATGCTAATTCCCAGATGAACTTTAATACTGCGTATAAGTTTGCTTGACTTCTGATTGGCTCTCTAAACAAATCTGTACCTACTGAAAAACCCAACAGTCCTTTTAGTACTTCATTTAGAAAGAAATAGGTGCAGTACAATTTATTTGGAAGTGTAGTGTTTATGCCCCAGTTCATAAATGGACATTAAGCTGTTCAGCAGTTTAGCCCCGCCCATTCAGCCTAAAGCAGTTTAGCTCCACCCATTCAGCTACAGCAGTTTAGCTCCACCATTCAGCTACAGCAGTTTAGCTCCACCCATTCAGCTACAGCAGTTTAGCCCCACCATTCAGCTACAGCAGTTTAGCCCCACCATTCACACAGACTGCTTCTTGAATGAGCCGCAATACAGTACAGCCAATCAGAACACAGCTCATTTACATACATCAGTCTTAAAGTCTGTCTTTAGGGATAAAAAGGTTGGAAAATCATCAAGTAAAAATCAATTACTACTGTTTTTTTTTGTGTGTGTTTTAGGGGAAAAATAAAATATGAAAAATTTCCGATGATGAACTTGAATAATGATACTTGAAAACGTAAAACATATAATCCAAAAACAGCTGCTTTTGAATAAAATCTCCAGGAATAAACGAATGTAAAGCGTTCAGAAACGCTGTTTGAGTGACTCTGCAGCCAGCTGTTGTTGCTTGTTTTACACCTGTGCCAGTAAAAACACTGCAGGATGGATTAGCAGATCTACTGTAGAGAGACTGATCAAATCTTTGATCAAATTATGCTTTTTTATCTTGATATTGTTTTCCATTCAGTGTTAAATGTTTAATTTTGTCATTTTTTTATTGATTATTATCTTCTTGATTATTTGGTGGGCTTGCTGATTAAAGTTCATCAGCAGCACCTGACTGAACAGAGAAGTAAAGAGAACTAAAGATGGTACTGGGCTTCTTTGCGGTGAGTGCAGGAAATAGTTAAACAAACACACTGACATACATAAAATCCCCACTTATTATATTAATACTATTTGTATTAGAGCTTTTCTGAGCAAATAGACACTGACTGCCCAGATAAACAGCTTTCTGAAATGTCATTTCCCTCAACACCGACCTCAGGACAGACGGGTCAGGGAGGAGGAGACGGTATCCGACTCTGCTATAAGGAACCAGCATCACTTCATGATCGTCATATTCTGTAATTCTCTACAATCGCTCTGCAGTTAAACTGTCAGCCAGCAATCCTGACGTTAGATGGAAGTCCAGCCGAGTTCTTCGGTGAAAAGCCTGAGGAGCGTCAGCCGAGAGCCAGAGGAGGGGAATAAAGCAGCTCCTTCTTAACTGCCATTTGGATATTAGTTGAACGCTTCCATTAAGTGCCTCCTCAGTATGGCATTTTTACTGGCGGCTCCACTTAGAGCTCCATTTAAAGCCCCTCTCTCGCCGCCCTGATCGCCCGCGCCGCGTAAATCTCTCTCAGACTGACTGCAGGAAATGATGGAGGGAACAGAGGCCAACTCGGAGGAGAAGCGAAGGAGAGATGAACGACGAACAAGAGGGACGTCAGAGGCGGCAGACCGGATCGTTTGAGCCGCATCACAGTTCATCATTATCGTTCTGTCATCATTATAATGATGGTTTTTTATTTAAGGCTTAAATCTTCACATTGAATTTTATGGAATTTTAAACACTGGAAAGTGTAACAGGCTGCAGTGGAACCTTTTACGCTGCATAGAACGACTGCAGCAGTGATGAAATGGTGTTGTAGCGTATTATAGCACTCAAACTCTGAGCTACAACAGCCTTCTTTTACTTTCCTGCACTGTCACGACAAAAGCCTCGTTCAGACTGACAGCCCAATCTGATTTTTAGCAGTACAAATTGATTTTTCATAGTCTGGAAAACAAAAAACGCGAGTTCTGATTTTTAGCATATCCAGATCATATCCAGATTGTATCCAGATTGATTTTTGATATTCTGGTCAACATAAAACACATGAATTCTGATTTTTGGCATATCTAGATTGTATCCAGATTGATTTTTGGTATTCTGGAAAACACAAAAACACACAGTATGATTTTTGGCATATCCCGATCATATCTAGATTGTATCCAGGCTAGATATGGATAAGTCTGGATGGCAAAAACCACAAGAAATCTAGTTTAAAATGCGATGATTTTTACAGATGTGTCTCTGTCTGATCCACTCAGACCAGCGCAACACACACTAACACACCACCACCACATCAGTGTTACCCCACCTGCTCTGTGAGGGTCCATGGGGGTCCTGACCACTGAAGAACAGGGTAACAAAGTATCAGAGAAACAGATGGACTACAGTCTGTAACTGTAGATCTACAGAGTGGAACTACACGGTCAGTGGAGCTGATAAAGTGGACAGTGAGTGTAGAAACAAGGAGGTGGACTTAATGAAGTGGCCGGTCAGTGTATAAGACAATATATAATCATGTTGAATTAATTGTGTTTACCCGACCTTTTTAGCAACTGTTAAGGCCAGTTTATAAACCGTGGTGGACAGATGTGGCAGCGCAGTGGGCTTTAATAATCCTGCACCAGCAACGAAACCTTGGAACAGAGCATCATCTGTGGTTTCTATGACGATGCAGCTACTGAAAGAGCTGCTACAGTCAAACTGCGTTAACAGTAGGATTTTAAGCTGCAGGATCGCTACAGCAACCAGACGTACTGCTTATTTTCCACACGATGTGTTTCACTCAAGTTCTTTCTCCGTCACGCCGGGTTGCCAGATTTGCAGTTTTCCCAAAATTCTGGTTATTCTGAAAGTGCGCTGTGTGGGGAAATTACACTGACATGGGTTCGTTTTCTGCCTGGACTGTTGTTTAAAACAATCACGGTCGCGGACAAAGGTTTGAAAATATAAACAAATCGGCTTATGAATGTATATTTATCCTAGTTCTGAATATCTGACAACCTGTTCTGTTTCTGACAGCAGTGGAACAGCAAGAAAGCAGACACAGCCGCACATAGTGGCCACGGCAACAGTCCAGAACGTGGAACTTTCAGTTTGTATCCAATCAGAGCGACAGCATCTGCTCCCTTTCAAGGACAAGGACTGTGTCACCCTAGCAGACACAAATTTTGTCTTTTACGTCATTCGGCGCCCAGATTATAAACTGGCCGTACAGCTCGGCCCTCGGTCTGTTACAGTTAAACCCACCCATCACTGCCAGTTGTTCATAATCAGTGCTCGAAACAAAACTTATGTTTCTATTCACAATAGAAATGTAGTGTTTATTTATACAAATCACTTTTAAAATTAATAACCAAAAGCTTTGGTGTGAAATGGTTCAGATGTCTTTACAGTGGTGGTGATAGGAACCAGGGGTCGCCATGACTACAACACAAATATAGACATTTTATTTACTATCCAGAACCACCAGAGAACCTACATGAGTCTTCTGAGTTTATATGGAATGTTGATGATGGAAAATAGTGGAAAATCTGAAATAATAAGTTTTCTTTGGGGACTATTTTGCCTCACAGTGCCCTGCATGTATCCCTCCACCATGAATGGAGTTTAAGTTCTCTAAACTATCATAAAACAGTGTCTCAGTCATCAGGCAGTGAATTCATAACCATTTCATGTAGGAACTTTCTGTGAGGGAGCTTTTAGAGGTGGACGTCTGGTTCCTATCACCACCACTGTGAACAGTTCTGACTCGGTAAGTTTATCTAGAACGGAGCGTTTCACACCAAACCACTCTGAACCACTCTGAACCGCTCTGAACCGCTCTGAACCACTCTGTGTACATCTTTACATTTGGGAATTTTGGATAAAGATGTGAGATATTTCGCAAGTTTGTTTTACACCGATTTGGAAACCGCCTCTCCCTACACAGCAGGGTTAAACAACAGTATGTGGTTCACCAGTCAAGCGGCCGGTTCCTGTCAAAGTATTTGTTTCTTAGCCAATCCCATCGGAGCACTAGTGAAAATTAGTGTTTAATTGTTCTTTTCATAAGAAGGCGAAGGTTTCTGCATTACTCACTGCTATATTAGTATATTTTTGTTATTATATGAGGTAGTTAAATAAATAAAGAGTTCAAAAAATCAAACTGCGCTCGTTCAGGGTGGATTTGATGGAGAAGCCTTATTTATTAAGAGGAATCAGTGCTGCTTCAGTTCAACATGTGAAGATCAGAGTTGTGAAATATGACACTTTTGCTGTCAGTTGTATTTTTTATGGAAACAGCTATACAAACACTTTGAAGTTGTGTGCCAACATCTAATAAAGGACTTTAATATCTTTTAATAGATACAGTTACAGAAATAGAGTTGCTAATATTCCAAGAAGATTCTCATGCATAGATCTTAAATCTTAAAGTCTGGAGTGATCGTCACTTTACAGTGCTATTCAAATGTGAGGATATAATTAAATACTTACATATTCACACAATGAGTTACATTAACGTTAGATTTCCACTCTGTATGCAGGCTCGAGTGGAGTCAGGCTCGAGTCTGCGCCTCTGACTTTTTGCTTGTTTTGATGTTTAAAACACTCCAATCGTATAACTTTTTTCAGTCCATAACACAAGACTGCACACACAACAGCACATCTTCACTTTTTCAGTTAACTTTCCACACAATTTCTCCACTCAGTTCAGTCAGAAATAATTCATAAACAATTACAGTGTAAGTCTGTTATCACTGAACTGCCAAGATTTCAGATTTTCAGATTTTTTCCATAATTCACTGGTTCAGATGTAAAGAACCGTGGTTGAGAAGGAGATTTGTGAGAGTGGAGAATCATTTTAGGGTTTAAAGAACCTTCACCTAGTACAAAGGTTCTGTGCCAATTCATGGAGGTTCTTTAAACTTTTTGAAAGGTTCTTTACACTCATGCAGCTCCTTTATGTTTGAAAAGAGGTTTGTTAGGGAGCCAAAAGGGGTTTATGTAAAAAGAAAATCCTTTCCAGCTGCCTTATTTTTGTAGCGTTGTTTAACGGAATAGTTTTAAATGCTAATGTTGCTAACAGTGAATGAAGGTGAATAGCCACTGGTTAGCATTATGCACTATGTTTCAAAAAATATATACAATACAATATATAGTATGTTTAGCAAAAATATGACAAAAATAAAACTGTAACTCCACATTAAATTAAATTAAATTAGCAAACTTTAAACTCCAGGTTTAAAGGGAATTCCACTGATTTACCCAAATCCCTCCATAACTCAGTGTGTGAGGTGTAATCAGAGAGATTCAGAGTGGTTTGGTGTGAAATGGTTCAGATGTCTTTACAGTGGTGGTGATAGGAACCAGGGGTCGCCATGACTACAACACAGATATAGACATTTTATTTACTATCCAGAACCACCAGTGAACCTACACGAGTCTTCTGAGTTTATATGGAATGTTGATGATGGAAAATAGTGGAAAATCTGAAATAATAAGTTTTGTTTGGGGACTATTTTGCCTCACAGCGCCCTGCATGTATCCCTCCACCATGAATGGAGTTTAAGTTCTCTAAACGATCATAAAACAGTGTCTCAGTCATCAGGCAGTGAATTCATAACCATTTCATGTAGGAACTTTCTGTGAGGGAGCTTTTAGAGGTGGACGTCTGGTTCCTATCACCACCACTGAGAACAGTTCTGACTCGGTCAGTTTATCTAGAACAGCGTTTCACACCAAACCACTCTGAACCGCTCTGATTACATCTTAACCACTTAATCATCTGGGAATTTAGGATAATTTGGTGGAATTCTCCTTTGAAGATGCACTGTTTGGGGAGTTGAGGTGTTTCTGGGTTCTGCTGGTCTGTAAGCACTTTTACAGGATGCTGTTTGTTGTGTGTAGCTAAGCTGCAGTGATATCTACCATCAGCATCTAAACTCTCTTTACTCTGCTTCTTTTACAGCCTAAAGCGTGTCCAGAAACGCTCGTTATCTCTCAGAGCTAATTTACTCTCTCTGTCTGTCTGCCTGTCTGTCTCTCTCTCTGTCTCTCTCTCTCTCTCTCTGTCTCTGTCTGTCTCTCTCTCTCTCTCAGGGCTGAGCCGATCCTGGCGAGAGTTAAAGAAGATCATACGAGGATAATCCTCCCAGCCATAGATAACATCAAATACAACACCTTCGAGGTGCAGCAGTACGCTAACGCTGCTCACGGCTACAACTGGGGGCTCTGGTGCATGTACATCATCCCCCCTCAGGACTGGCTGGACAAAGGCGACGAGACCGCCCCCATCAGGTACAGGCAGCCGGTTAGCTTCTACATAATGCATGACGAACTTTCACTGAAATATGAACATGACCCATTAATATTTCAGGTTTGAGCTCAGAGAGATGCTTCAGACTCGGAATAGAGACGCTTCCACTGTTTTTACCTTTTTGAAAAGATGCCTTATGAAACTTTTTTTTTGTTAGTTTTTTTGTGGAAATGCAATTTTTTGGACTCGCATAAGCTTCGAACTAAGCATTTCATCTTCATTTCCTTTATTATTCCTTAATTCATCAAATTATTATTATTATTATTATTATTATTATTATTCATTACTATTATTGGTTGTACTATTGATATATAGATGTAATATATCTTTTATACACCATGTTTTTTAAAATTTCTAAATTGCAAATTTTGGGGGGAATTTTCCAGATTACCATTATTTTTTTCTTGCACAAAATTACATACAACATCAAATGCTTACCATTGCTATCAATTCTGAAATGCACTGAAACTGAAATACACAAGCTTTAAAATATGCGTTTTTGTCTTTCATCAATTTTTATTTTTTTATTTAAATTTTTTTATAAAATTTTATTTAAATGTATCTTTGAAATTATTACTATTATTATTTTTTAATGCTCCTAATTCAGTTTTCGCTTTACATTACAACTTCATTTATCATTTATCTCGATGTACATACTACTTTTTTATTTTTTTGTGAATTCACCAAATCGTATCTTATTTATTTTTTGATTGATTGATTAATTGATTCGGTTCACCAAACCTTTTTTTTTTTTCTCTCAAAATTTTTGCATTTTTGCTAAACTACACTTTTCATTCATTCAGGAAACTAAACTTAAAAGGTTTCTTTAAGCCAAAGCTGAAGCTGTACTGTCTGCTGGTCTGTCCTGAAACTGGACTCATGCTTGTCCAGTTTGGTCTCCTGCTGAACGTGTTGAAACGCTCTGCAGGTCTAAAATCTGTGCCGATGCCAAAGCTGGGATAAAATATCAGACCGGCAGAAGTGACATTAATAATTCATAACCCAGACGGGGAGGAAAGGGAAACATGACCGGTCCAGTATTACTGCAGATGACCCCCACTTTCACTTTACATCTATATTTACCGTCTCAGACTGAGGCTTTGATAGGATCGATGTTCTGATGCTGTGTTCTCCAATAACACCGTCAAGGACAGTTTTCTGGAAAGAGCTGGTAGAAAATATCACATTCACTGTTAATTTAACCTAAAGATGGTTCTTCTGAATATAGAACCATTATCTGTTACTAAGAAAAAGATAATGGTTCTAAGAACCGTTTGCATGGTGAAATGATTCAGATTGAAGAACCTGGAGAATGTGTTGTATATGGTTCTATACAGCACCGAAAAGAGTTTGGCTATTGTTACAGTGTCAAGCTTGTATACAATAGAAGAAGCCTTTTTGGTGCTTTATAATAATAATATAATAATACTACTACTACTACTACTATACTAATAATAATAATAATAATAATAATAATAATAACATTGATATAGCACCATTTAAAACACCCAAGGACACTGTAGAATAAGATCAACAAGATAAAATAATTAAATAAACAAAATAGAAGACAAGTTACAATACGGATCAGTTTACAAACAAGGAAAATAAAGTGATAAATAAAATACAACCAAAAGCCAACTGAACCCAACTCTGTATAGAACCATATACAACACGTTATCCTTCAGTCTGAAGAACCATTTCATCATGCAGATCATTCTTCGAGAGTTTGTAGTTCTGTATGGAACCTTTGTCTTTACTGAAGAACCCTTGGAGAGGCATCTTTTGTGAGAGGGTGAAGTCAGAGTGATCTCCAGTGGTGAGAAGTCGAGCTGAAGCTGAGTGTGAATTACTTCTGATTGTGCAGAAAGAGCAGATTGTAAACTTGCAATCCACCACATTAGTGTCTGCATGTAAAAGAGATCATTTGAATTTGATTAAAAATAAATTGTTGTCCCTCTAGTTTGGCTTCACAAAACCATTTTCACATCATCATTTTTTTTGGTAAACAGAAGTTAAGGCGCTCTGGGGTTCATCTTAAAGTTAAGAAAATATTTAGGATATTTTGGCGACTTAGGATGTTTCTGTAAACCTGTTTTCTTATAAGGAAATAAGATTATAGATTTAAGAACTGTTGTTGTGTAAAGGCTTCTGTTCTACATTCAGTCTTAACTGAAGTTACCATGACAACAAAGCAGATAAAATATGATCTCAGACTTAAGAATTTTCTGTAATACGGCCCCTGGTTCCTGTCACCACCTCTGTGAACAACTCTGACTCTAGAACGGAGTGTTTCACACCGAACCACTCTGAACCTTCCTTTTCATTTTAACATCATAACCATTTATTTATGCAGAGAATTTTGAAATTCAGTGGCATTCCCCTGTGTGTGTGTGAAGTTGTGTAGTATACGTCAGCGTTTACAGGGATACTTTTTGTCCTGCGTGTTGTAAACAGTGAAAGTCAGTCATCTCTGACAGGCAGTCTGAATCAGCGGTGTGGGGGGGTGGGGCTCGTCTGAAGCGTCCAACTGTCTGTAGGTCCAGCTGCAGCGTATCATTACAGCAGCGGAGCTCCACATCCAGCTCCTTCAGCTGCTCAACAGCTCACCTGCTTACTTTACTACATTTAGGACATATTATTATTGCTTATTGATTGTTATATATAATGTACCTACATAATAATGCCTGCACCTAATTATGCACAACCCCATTTCCAAAAAAGTTGGGACGCTGTGTAGAATGTAAATAAAAATTAAATGCAATGATGTGCAAATCATGTAAACCATATTTTTAAAGGAAAATCCTACAAAGACAACATATCAAATGTTGTAACTGAGAAATTTTATTGTTTTTTTGAAAAATATATGCACATTTTGAATTTGATGCCAACAATACGTTCCAAAAAAGTTGGGACGGGGGCCTGTTTACCACTGTGTTTCATCACCTCTTCTTTAACAGCACTCTGTAAGTGTTTGGGAACTGAGGAGACACTGCTGTAGTTTAGAAAGTGAAATGTTTTCCTGTTCTTGTTTGATACAGGATTTCAGCTGCTCATCAGTTCAGGGTCTCATTTGTCGTATTTTTCATTTAATAATGCGCCAAATGTTTTCAGTGGTGACAGGTCTGGACTGCAGGCAGGTCAGTTTAGCACCCGGACTCTTAATACGGAGCAATGCTGCTGTAATACATGCAGAATGTGGTTTTACATTGTCCTGCTGAAATAATCAAGGCCTTCCCTGAAAAAGACGTCGTCTGGATGGCAGCATATGTTGCCAAAACATTTATATATAGTTCAGCATTAATGGTGCCTTCACAGATGAGCACGTCACCCATGCCATGTGCACTAATGCCCCCCTACACCATCATGAATACTGGCTTTTGAACTGCACTGATAACAAGCTGAGTGGTCTTTAGCCTGGAGGACACAGTGTCCATGATTTCCAAAATGGTATGGTATTGTATATGTATGTATGTGTATACATACATATACACACACACACACACACAGAACACATGAACCCATATCCTGCCATTGTTTGAAAACAGAATGTATGCATGTCTTTTTCCTTTTTTTCCTGTTTTTCTGATTCTGCCATCAACAGTCATAATCCAGCCTGGCAGATCAGAGACAGTTTTTTTTTTTTTGGCTCCACACAAAGAAAATTCATTTCAATTTTTCTAAAATAGCCCAAATGCTGTTTGCAAAAGCGACGCCACCTCCAGCGTCTCTTGAAATCTTCATAAGCCAAACGAAATCAATACTGGCACAGATGAGCGATTTTTAAAAGCACACCGAGTTTCTGAAGCACTTCTGCTTTTGACGTTCTTTTGTTATCAGACGCAACAGAACGGTTTCTGTAAATACAACAGTTTTCCTCTCTCAGCCTTCAGAGTGTTCATCTGTCAGAATAAAGCAGAGTTCTCTCTCTGATGGTCGGGAGAGCTTCAGACAGAGCGCTCGCTGACCCTGAGCTTGCAGAACAATAAAATCTGCTCCACAGAAAAGCTTTCTTTATAACAACAGCTGCGGAAACACGTGCAGCTGTTCAGTCGATCCTCACAGTTTAGAACAAACTTCAGACCAGTCTGCTCTTCCACAGGCGCTCTGTTGTTTTTGTATGATTGTACAGAAGTGTTTTTTTCTAAGGTTGGATTTACGCAGTGAAACCTGCATGCAACTTTAGTTGCTAGAAATTTACAGGAAATAAAATTGCACTTGATTTGCATAATGAAAAGCGTCCTGCAACTCACTTGAAACTCAGCCGTAACAGTTGCGAGCAACTGAACTTCGTGAAACAAGTTTCATGAAACAGCTAATCAGTACACATCATGTAACCACATCAAACCACATCTATCACATGACGATTTCACCTGATCAGTGGACAAGAAAATAAAGCAGAAGATAGTTTGTTGTTTTATAGATTGGTAGTTGGTAGTTTTTCCTTTTGTCAGTTTTCAAAGCCACAAACAAACTTTTTCATGTTTGTTTCAAAGCCAAAAAATGACACAAACAACCATTTTTTTCTGCAAAGCAAATTTCATCAAATTATAATAAAATATCTCCACTTGGACTCTCCCTGGCTCTGCCCACTCTCCTCCTCTCCCACACGCCTGCAGCTCATTCTACGGACATTAATATTACCCCTGTATATGAAAACCACTGTGTTATGGGAAGTCTCTGTGTTTAATACCTGAGTTCTCAGCCTGTTTGTGTTTGGTCTTCCCTGGTTTTGACTGCTGCTACTCTTTGTTTTGTCTAAATATGGATCTACATCTTTTCCTGCCTGCCTGCCTGTGTTGACCCCTGCCTGCTCCGACAGTGAGCATCAGAATGCCTCTAATAAAGTCACTCCACACGTACAACCTGCCAGTGTTACAGTATCTCCTCTTCTGCTTACAAAGATTAAGGTGTAAAATCCACACTTACCACACAGTGAGCGACGAGTCAGACATGATTCTTATAAAATTACAGTCATTAGACATCGCTCGCTAAAATTGTAAACGTTTTCACTCACTTATGCAGTTAGTTAGGTTTTCACTTTGAAAATCAGCAAAACATAAATACAGTAAAATAAAAGTAAAGTAAACGCAGCAAACGTTTTGATAAATATGCTTAATGAATCAAAATCAATATGTTCAAAGAAAATCAATGAAATTCTGACCCTCACTCAACCACTCTGACTTAAATTCACCTTATTCATTAGACAGTGGTGAGTGGTGAGGGGAAGAGAGAGAAAAGAAAGTGAGTGAGAGAGAGAGACAGTTAGAGAGATAGAGTGGAAGCAGCTGCCCAGTTTACTGCACTTCCTCTTCTCTCTCTCTCTCTCTCTCTCTGACTCATCTGTCCCCCCAGATGACCCATTTCTCCACCGTGGGCTGCTTTAGCTGAAATTCACATCCTGCCCCTCCTGCTCTGTTACTGTCTGCACTGACTGTCCACTTTTTAATGTATGTCTGACTTGTAGCTAAACTCATTGGCCATTATATTAGAAACACCTGCCTTAAAGATGCAGTGACATAGCTGTGTGTGTGTGTGTGTGTGTGTGTGTGTGTGTGTGTGTGTGTGTGTGTGTGTGGCACTCGTGTAACTGCACCGATGGATGAGTGGATGAATTGAGGATGGATAGATTTTGGAAGAGCTGGATAGATGGAAGAATTTAAGATGCATTGTTATGATAGGTGAATGAATGGGGATGAGTGGGTGGTTGGTGGATGGATGGATGGATGAATGCATGGTTATGATAAATGGATGGGTAGATGAATAGATAGTTGGGGGAATGATGGGTGGGTGAGTAAATGCATGGATGATGGGTGAGTGGTGCATGGTTATGAAAAGTGGATGGATGATGGATGGATGGATGGACACGTAGATGGATGGATGAGTGAGTGGGTGAGTGGATGGATGGTTGTGACAGGTGGATGGACAGGTAAACCAATGGATGGATGAAAGATTTTGATCAGCAAATTCAGACACCAAAAATCTTGACCACGTGGAAGGAAGGATGGGTGGTTAGGTAGGTGAGTGGGTTGATGGAAGGATGGATGAATGAGTGAGTGGATAATTGGTGGATGGATGTGTGGTAATGATAGGTGGATAGGTAGAAGACTGTAAGGATGATTGGATGAATGGATAGATGATTGGTGAAAGGATGAATGGTGTTACAGGTGGATTGGTACATGTATGTATAGATGAATGAATTGGTGGGTGGATGGATGGATGAATGATTGGTGGATAGATGGGCGTGGTAGATGGGTGGGTTGATGGATGGATGCGTGAGTGGGGTGGATGGATTTATGGATGGGTGGGTGAGTGGATGAATGAATGCATGGTTATGATAGATGGACTGGTAGATTGGTAGAGGGATGGATGGTGGGTGCAAAGATGCATGGTTACGACAGGTGGATTGGGGGATGGATGGAAGAATGCGTGGGTGCATGGATGAATGAATGGTAGATGGATGTGCGTGGTTATGATATGGTGGGTTGGTAGATGGATGGATGGATGAGTGAGTGGGGTGGGTGGGTTTATGGATGGGTGCGTGGATGATGGTTATGATAGATGGACAGGTAGATTGGTGGAGGAATGGAAGGATGGACGGATGGATTGATGGTGGGTGAAAGGATGGTTATGACAGGTGGATCGGTAGATGGATCCATCCTTCTAATTTAAAGAAATCCTTCAGGGAAATATATATTTTACACTTACAGTCATGCAGTTAGCACTGTGCTAATTGGTGTACATAAGCTTCCATTACTTGTTAGCTATATTAGCCTCAAAGCTCCAGTGCTAAAACTAAATAAGCATCGTTCAGACACCAAACGCGTCTTTATCAGTCAGCTGTATCTGGGATATCAGATAAATTAGATTTTTACTGAATAATGTCTTTAAAATGATGAAGGCTCTTGTAGTGGTGAGTTGAAGATGGAGCTGGTTGTAGAAGTGCCTGCAGGTCTGCCTGGAGGTGGAACGCTCCTGTATGCACAGTGTTGAACTTGCTAACGGTTTGTGATTTTATTTTATTTTATTTTATTTTTTTTTTGCTTTATTGAGAAGCACCTGATGAGTCTTTTATGAAGTTCAGATTGTTTTTCAGACCAGTAAAAGCTATAAAGTGCATTTCTCTATTCCTCTCTCTCTTTAACCAGGACTCCTGCCATGATCGGCTGCTCGTTTGTGGTGGACCGTGAGTACTTTGGAGAAATTGGACTTCTCGATCCGGGCATGGAGGTTTATGGAGGGGAAAATATTGAACTTGGAATGAGGGTGAGTAGCACTGTGGTCAAACCGAGACTGAATACAGATTTCGCTGTGAGCTCCGTAGAGGATATGGCTCATAACTGTTCATTTTAATGTTAGACAGTAATGCGGAGAAGGTTCCGGGTCGGGTTCTGATTTCACCTACAGGCTTCTCTCAGGTTTAGTTGGCCTGCTGTAGTGTTTAATCTGCTTTATTCTCTTTGGGATGCTGGAGTCACTTTCGGGTTGTCGTGTGAACTGTTTGCGCGTTCTTCAGGTCATTAGTGACCAAGGGACTTTAGAAATGTGAATGTATTTATTGGTAGCTGGATGGATAATGAAAGGATGGACAGAGGGTCGGAAGCATGGATGTGTGGGTATGATGGACAGACAAATGGAGGGATGGTAGATGGATAGTTGAGTAGTGAAATGAATGGATGGATTCATGGGACAATAGATGTATGAATGGCTGGGTATGATGGGTGAATGATGTTTGTTGGTTGATGGATGGATTAATCTGTCTATCCACCAATCTATCCTCCAATCCCTTGTTCACTAATGGCCTGAGGTATGTATGAACGGTTGGAGAAACACCAAAACACCGTAATTACATTTAAACTTTGACTAATGTATCATCAGCACCTTCTCAGAACTGGATCAACATTACATACTGCACTGTTCTCATATTAGCTTCATGGAAGGACATGGCAGGTGGATGGATGGACTGTTATGATAGGTGGATGGATGGTTATGATGGATACATGGAAGGATGAATGGTTATGATAGGTGGACAGATGGATGGACAGATACATGGAGGGAAATAGAAGAATAAAATAGAATTCAGAACCATTAGCCAGCTGTGTTTTGCACACAGAGGAATTAGACCTCCACATTTAACCCATCCGTGCAGTGAAACACCCACATACATGCACACTAGTGAAAATACACACTAGGGGGCAGTGAGCACACTTGCCCGGAGCGGTGGGCAGCCCTATCCACAGCGCTTGGGGAGCAGTTGGTGGTTAGGTGTCTTGCTCAAGGGCACTTCAGTCACGTACTGTCAGCTCAGGGGATCGAACCGGCGACCTTCCGGTCACAAGGCTGGTTCCCTAACCTCCAGCCCTTATGATGGATGGATGGATAGAGGGGTGGATGGATAGATGGAGAGATGATTATGATAGGTGGATAGATGGATAGGTGCATGGATCATTGATAGGTGGATGGATGGGTAGATGTATGAATGGACGGAAGATTATAATGGATGGATGGATGTTTTGAAATATGGATGATTATAATAGATTGGTGGATGGATGGATGGGTAAAAGGATAGATAGATGGGTGGGTGGATGGATGGATGGATGGATGAATGTTTATGATAAGTGGATAGATGAATGATTGGAGGGATGACAGGTGTTAGGTGAGTGGATCATTAATGGGTGGATGGAAAGATGTAAGGATGGATGGAAGATTATTATGGAGGGATGGATGTTTTGAAATGTGAATGGTTATGATAGGTGGGTGGATGGATGGATGGATGGAAAAATAAGTCAGCCATGGTTCTAGGTCTGTCACTGATTGTAAATACGAGCTGTAGTCTAAGCAGTGTTCCGGTTAGTTGTTGGGAATGTAAAACAGTGGCGGCAGCTCTATGGAGGACTCTTTACTGAGTCACTGTAACACTGATACACACAAGCTCAGATACATGATAATGTCTGTTACAGACTTTAGATAAAACACAAGGAATGACTTTTACCATCTTCAAATTTTTGTGTATTTCAGCGTTAGAGCTACATTAGACATCCCATAGGGGCGCTAGCAGAAATTTCAAAAATTGTTTTTTTTTTCTTGATTTTTAGCCAAGTTTTGGTGTTTATGGGCTAAACTGAAGGCCGAGCTCTAACAGTCACAGTTCACCACTGGTCTGTGAACATCAGTGAATAATATCATGCTTTTGTTTGCGTAATTTCAGCACTGTTTCAGGACATTAGATCCTCGTAGTAATTAGAAAGCGAGACTGTAGTTTCACATGAAATTATGATTAATTTCATCTACAAACATGCAGAATTCGGGCAAATGCTTAATCACATTTCCCTCTGTTCCTTTTCCCAAGACCTCAGACCGCTTCAGGGGTCAACAGAACGTCTGGATTTCTGGTTCCACTAGGAAATGTGCAGCCTGGAGGAAGAGAAAATAAGCTTTCCTTTCCTTTTTTCGGTGCTGAACTGCAGTGGCAGAAGGGCTATAGAGGTGTTTGAGCATTCGCAGAATGCAGATTCCTCTTTAAAAGCAGCAGTGGGTGAAATTTAACGCTAGAAGCCGCCGCTGAGTTGGAGGGGGTCTGTTTAAATTCACGAAATTCTTCCCTTTACTGGAGTGGAACGTCCTTGAAAGGGAGAGAAGATGAGAGTTATTTAGATGAAAATGCTTTCATTCACTCCAAAGCTTCTTTGCTAGAACCGCTTTCAGATTCATTACTGCGCAGGTGGAGTTCATCTTCTCAGCTCGCACTGTGTAATAAGTTCACATAGAGCATTTATCAGTCCAGCTTCTGAGAGAAAACACAGCTATTGTAAGTCTGGAGTCTTACTGCCATTTTGCTGTGCTGTTCAAGTGGAATTGCATAATTTATATGTGGAATTATACAGTTAGTTATTAAATCAGTTCATTTGAATCTGCACTTCAGACACTTTTCAGTTTGTTTTGGCATCAAAAAAATATGAAAACAATAAAAATGTTATTCTGTACACACAACAATAACTTTCCTTCAAGTTCTACTCAAAATAAAATCTATTCTACTTAAAGGACCCTACATGCTTAAAAAAGATGATTCTTTAGATGTTCTTTATTGAAGGACAGTGGTTCTGTATAGAACCACGAAGACTCAATAAACCATTTGCAGGATTAAGTGGTTCTCTGCATGGTGAAATGGTTCTTCAGATTGATGGAGAATGTGTTGTGGGGTGGGAATCTCTAGGCACCTCACGATTCGATTATGATTCAGAGGAACTGGAAGTCTCTCATTCACTGCTCTTGTTTGGAGCACATGAGACGCTGCTGCCACTCATCTGCGATAAAATGCACAGTTAACATTTGGGATGTCCACGCAGCACGTTACAGCCGTCCGGCCCATAGTAGTGATTTTATAACTTCGGTTTTGGTCTCGTTGTAGAGAGGGGGGGGTCGCTGTGTCAGTAAAGTATCTTCGAGACGGGATGTGTGCAACCTAGCGCGAAAAGCCCTGTTTCGCAACGACTGTGCAGACTGCAGGTCACATAGCAGCGATGCGTTATTCGCATTTATAAGCAGTGCAGTTGGTTTCCTGGTACGTTAAATCTGCAGCGAGAGACTGTCAAACACTAAACAGCTGTGAAGATGAAGTCGCTTCTCTTTCGAATTGTCCCATTCCACCTTAAATGGTGCCGCATTTACATTCGGCGCCTCGGTCAGATTTAAGGTGGAACGGAAAAATTCGAACAAGAAGCTGGAGAATAAAAAGCGACTTCAGCCTCGGAAAACAGTCGAACGCTGAGAGACATTTTACAATAAGCTGATCTAGTTTTGAGTAAAGTTTTCTGGCGGAGAAAAGCGGCTATTAAAGCTTAAAGCAGAGCGAAGTAAATCTGCGCTCTCGTTTATATTGTTTAGCCTAAACTAGGACATCAGCACACACTGAGACATACTGGACATTGTGTTGTGGCTCCCAAGGTGGCTTGATTTTTGAGTGGTTTGGCTCTTCTTATCATTTGTGTTGTGACTCCTGACCTAACCTGGCTTTAATGCAGAGGGAGCCGGTCGGATTTCTCGCTCATCCAGTTGTGTTTTTGTTATGTGCCGCCACAGACTGTCCGGGCGCTGCACTTCCCCACTTCCAAGTTCCGCCTTTTGCGTTCTGTCAACATTACATTATAAATTAAATATTTAAAAAATCGATTTTTGACATTTATGAATCGATTCAGAATCGTTCACGTCCGCATCGCGATGCATCTAAGAATCGAGTTTTTCCCTCACCATTTGTTTGCATTTGTTTGTTGTATTTGGTTCCATATTCAACCCTTTTGAAAATGGTTCTATATAGCACCAAATAGCGTTCTTCTATTGTTATAAGCTTGACATCATAACAATAGCAGAACCCTTTTTGGCGCTGTATCAAACCATATACAACACGTTTCCGATCAATCTGAAAAACCGTTTCACCATATAAAAAACGTGCAAAGGGTTCCTTGAGTGTTCATGATTCTATACACACTTAAACAGATGTTAAAAAGATGTTCTAGGGTTCTTTAGTAAAGAAAATAGTTCTATATAGAACCATGAATGCTCATTGCATGATTAAAGGGTTCTTCACATCATTAAATGGTTCTTCAGATTGATGGAGAATGTGCTGTAGATGGTTCTTTGAAGGGAACCCGAAAAAGTTCTTCAATTGTTACAGGAGTGACACTGTAACAATAGCAAAACGCTGTTCAGGGCACCATTAATGCTCAAAGAAGAACGTCTGGATTTGTTTGGTGTGATATAGAACATGTACAACACATTCTCCATCTTCTTTGAGCATTCATGGTTCTATATAGAACCGTTTTCTCTACTAAAGAACTCTTGAAGAACAATTATTTTCAAGAGTGATACTGGGAAAACATTTCTCTTTTTTTTAAGATTAAGAGACCCTTATTAGTCCCACAACCGAGAAATTTCACCTCCACATTTAACCCATCCGTGCAGTGAAACACCACATACACACTAGTGAACACACACACTAGGGGGCAGTGAGTACACTTGCCTGGAGTGATGGGCAGCCCTATCTGCGGTGCCCAGGGAGCAGTTGGGGGCTAGGTGCCTTGCTCAAGGGCACCTCAGTCACATACTGTCAGCTCAGCAGATCGAACCAGCGACCTTCCGGTCACAGGGCTGGTTCAAATAAAACAGTTTAGTACACTGTGCAATCATTAGTTCAAAATATACCATTTGCTCCAAACAGCCCACATATGGAAACTAAAATTTCATTTGAGTCAATCAGGCCAGATTCATAAAACACATTAGCCACGTTTACATGCAGCCTAATAATCCGTTAATAATCCGACTAAGAGCTCAATCGGAATAGAATACGTCCATGTAAACACCTCAGTTGAGCCCATTCGGAATGCAGTTTCTATCCGACTGATCGAGGTGGGTAATCCTGTAAATAATCCGTTAAATAGAAGAATAATATCCGTGTAAACGCCTGTATCTGATTACATTCCCTATCGGAAAGTTTAAGTCCGTTCTGATCATGTTCGTCCCGTCATAGTGAAAGTTTATACCATTCAACATGGCGGAGCAGAAACTGGTCTGCAGAGGAGACGAAGTTTATGCTCTGGTCTTTAAAAGACGGCGGTGGGACGGACGTCCATCTTATGTGTCTCAGAACACGACGTCTTCCTCTCGGCCTTCTTTAATAAGGACATGTGAAGGACGTTTTCCTGAGTCTGACATCATTTTAAAGCACTTAAAAACACAAGTGCTGCTGCTCATCTCACTCTGACTGGACTCACGTGATGGTGGTTGTCATGGTAATGTTTACTCTAAGTGGTTCTCTATGCAAGCGCATCATTCTGGATCAGATTAGTTGTAGTGAGCATGAAAACAAAGATTTTCATCAGATTGTTGAGTAGAGTGAGAATAAACACCTCAGTCTGAATCTATAATCGGAATGTATTCAGTTGGATTGGCAAAAATCTCTGCATGTAAACACAGCCAGTGTCAGATTTGTGATGTTTATAGCGAAAAATGTGGTAGTAACAGGTTTTACTGATTGATAAACGAGGATTAACAGAGTGTTTTAACGCTTGTGCGATGTGAGGCGTCACTGTACCTTTTCTTCATTTACATTCATCAGTACATACATACATCATCTAAACCGCTTATCCTTCTGGGTCGTGGTGGGGTGCTGGAGCCTATCCCAGCTGTCATTGGGCAGAAGGCAGGATACACCCTGGACAGGTCACCAGTCCATCGCAGGGCAGACAGACAGACAGACAGACATTCACACACACCTAGGGGCAATTCAGCATGTCCAGTCAGCCTGACTGCATGTTTTTGGACTGTGGGAGGAAACCCATGCAGACACAGGGAGAACAGGCAAACTCCACACAGGAACGACCCTGGTCGCCCGGCCGGGAATCGAACCCAGGCCGTTCTTGCTGTGAGGCGACAGCGCTACCCACTGTGCTGATACTGATACTCTCCTGCAAAAGATGACACCTAAAGCGCTTGGTTTTCCCCGTAAATGTGCTTGAGCAGGATTTCAGATTGGCAGATTTAACTTCCACTGTACCTAAAATTCCTGAGATCAAAAACAAAAGGAAGTAAAAGGTGAAACAGCAGAATTTCAGAATGTCAGTGTCCAAAAAATGATCACGTGTTCAACTTCAAAGGTGCAGTAAACGAATCTAGAGAATGATTGTTGATTGTTGGTTGATTGAGCCTTTCAACTCTTGACGAAGCTCAAGTCAGCTTCCTTTTCACCAGCTTCTTGCTCAAATTTCCCCGTTCCACCTTAAATGGTACAGCAGCATAATGGATAACTGAACTTATTTCTTGTGGTTCTTCAGATCTTCTCCTCTTTCACTGTTTCTCGGCCATCTCTGTTTCTTGACGATGCGTGGAGTTCAACACGTAGCCCCTCCCCTTCTCTCTGCCCTGTCTTGTGTTTTTAGAGATACTGAGGAGACATTCGCTGAATTTGACCAGAAGTGTATTGGATTGAAATTGTATACTGCACCTTTAATTCAGTTTTGAGATGTCATAATTTGATATTTTATGTAATTATTTTTTTCTAGTATCAACATTTTCTGATTGACACTTTGTTTCTTCATTAAAATTTAAAAGCATCTTTACTGAAAACTTTACTATAATTTATCAGCAATTTTTCAGATTTGCAGCTGTTTTTGAAAAGTTTGGCTTTCATTGTTTTCGTTTCTTTCATCTTGTTCATTCTGGCAGCCAATCGGAGCACTTGGCGTGGGTTTTTAATATATATGACCTCATTTGCATATGTATTTTGATTGGCTGTTCCCACAGGACACAGATGAAAATACCGCAGCGTTAAAAAGACGCGCTGATCACCGCCACAGTGACTTTATGAAAACCTCTTGATTACCGTGCCACACGTTTTGCTTGGCGTGGCTCCGGCACCACCAAGTCAATCAAAAACAAACTGCCCATTTTTTTTGTGATGTCACAAAAACCAATGCATTTAAATGTATCCGCCTATTCAGCCTACAGCAATATGGCCCCGCCTCTCGCTCGGAAGTTCTAAGGAGTGTTTCAGGCCAGCCTGCTTTTTGTATGGAACACAAAACAGGGCAGCCAATCAGAACACAGTTAATGTGCATATGTCAGTCTTTGACTATACAAGCACTACTTAAAACAAATATTATAAGTGAGTCTCAAGGAGGAAAATAAAATACATGAGAAATGTAGGATATGGAGCCTTTGGGCCACAAAACCGCTGAAAAATTATTCATGTGAAATTAGCCATTATGGATCCCATTCATACGTATTCCTTTTATTGAACATTACGCTCTGTCAGTCTGTAAAATATGTAGGTGTCACCTCAAGTGCGCTCCGATATCCATCAGCACTGCTGGGGAAGAGTTGTTTGTCTGTAAACCTCCGAAAAGTCATTTTTCTTCCTAATTTTCTCTGAATAATGTTGGCCAACTCGCACAGCAGGGCTAATGAAGGCTGCATGAGTGCGCAAATGAATGATTTGCCACACAAAAGGATTACAGAATTGAATTATTCAGAAATTAGCATAAAATGATATGATTAGGACTCTGCGCATCAGTTTTAGAGCCCAGCGTTGTACATAACGCGCCCATTAGCATCCAGACTCTTGTTTTTGTTTACGTACAAGTAAGTAGGTAAGCAGTAGGAAGTTTGTGACTACAGGACTAAATCACTACACAGTTGCCTCAAACGGTGCAGAGTAAGGCTACGTTCGCATTACAAGCCTCGTTGCTCAAATCCGATTTTTTTGCAAGTCCGATCTCTCTGACTTGATGGTTCACACTCGTTTAGCTAAGTGACTCAAATCTGTCATTAATGTGATGAACCGGCGTCCTGAAATGACCCTCATGAGCTCATCCTACTCAGTAACGTCACGTGAATGAATCACGTTCATCATCAGCACAAACTAACGAGCAGAACGAGCTTCGCTGAGAAGATAATTAACTCTGATCAGCTCTCAGCTTCATTATTAGAGCGAGACGAAGGAGAAAAAGGAGAGATGAGCTGCTTTTCCACCGTTTACAGGCTTTAACTTCTGTTCAGCGCTGCTGCCATGGTAACGCTGAATGATGGCACAGTGGAGAAAAAGCGCATGAATTCCGATCCGAGCGTCACATTAAGGTCACATGGCCACGAATCAGATACGTATCCGATCTAGGGCCACATATGAAAATGACTCCAGTCGGATTTGAAAAGATCAGATTTGTGTCCACACAGCTCTGAAAACATCAGATCTGAGTCACATTAGGGCAAAAAATCGGATTTGTGCCACTTCAGCCTGGTAATGTGAACTCAGCTTAAAAGACTTGGTTAGGTTGGTTCTGACATACTGTCATCTGTAAATTCCGGCTATGTTAGCATAGCTAAAACAGTAGCAGCAGACGTCTTGAATGGGATACGGTACACAGACGGTTCACACCGCAGTTTGGACGCCATGGCTCAGTACAAATTCGGTCCAAACACCCAAAAGCATAAACACATGATTCTGTTCCTTTATTTTGAACAGACAGTAGTGCAAGTTACAGTTTGTCCCCCCTACTCATATGGAAAAAACACACATTCCAAATGTATTTATCAAATATATTTTTGCAGTGCGTGAAAATGGCCAAAAATGATTTGTTCAATATATTTTAAAATGCATGTATTAGTATCAGGGCGGCACGGTGGCGCAGTGGGTAGCGCTGTCGCCTCACAGCAAGAAGGGCCTGGGTTCGATTCCCGGCCGGGTGACCAGGGTCGTTTCTGTGTGGAGTTTGCCTGTTCTCCCCGTGTCTGTGTGGGTTTCCTCCGGGTACTCCGGTTTCCTCCCACAGTCCAAACACATGCAGTCAGGCTGATTGGACATGCTGAATTGCCCCAGGTGTGAGTGCGTGTGTGAATGTGTATGTCTGTCTGTCTGCCCTGCGATGGACTGGCGACCTGTCCAGGGTGTATTCTGCCAGCTCCCCACCGCGACCCAGAAGGATAAGCGGTTTAGATGATGTATGTATGTATGCATTAGTATTAGTTATTATCTGTGTTGAGTTGTGTGTGTATTGAAGGTTACAGATGTAACTAAACGGTTCTATTGTTACTCTATCAAGCTTGTGACAATAGCAGAACCCTATCCGGTGCTATCTAGAACATATACAACACATTCTCCATCAATCTGAAGAACCATTTCACCATGCAAAGAACGCTTTGAGCATGCAGATGTTTCTTTGAGTGTTCATGGTTACTAAAGAACCCTAGAAGAACCATCTTTTTAAGAGTGTACGTACATTTACACTTGCAGGATTTAGTGGACGCTCTTATCCAGAGTGAATGTGCTTTGCTGTCCACTCAGAATGGATCCTAGCTAGAATGAATAAGTTCTGAGCTGTAGACGAGAGCGCGGGTTCTCTCTCTGGAATGCATTAAAGTTGTGATCAGTGTGAGTCGGTCCAGTTTAAACGTTCTCCACAGCTGTTTTTCTGCTGATCACAGCAAATCATTCAAACCGCGCGTCGTTTCTGTCCTCATTACCTGCTGCTGGAGGTTCAGCGCTGAGAAAAGCCGAGGCTTTCAATCGGCTCCAGCGCTCATTCGTGCCGAACGGCCGCCGCCAGTCCGCTCTGTTTCACTTCCCAATTATTCCCTCAAAGAGCCGGCCGGGCCTCGAGACGGAGTGGAGCTGCCAGGCTGGATCGGAGTGATTGATGGGTACACGTTTAGCGATTAGCTTTGTGCCACGCCGCATAAAAACGCCCGCGTGTGATCGCTGCGAGCGGCGGCCGCGCTGAGGTGAAAGGTCACTGAGTATTCATGACTGCCTGTTTACTTCACGGCCTCACACGTCCACCCACGGACCAGCCCAGTCCGTGGTTCTCACCTCCGCAGTCTGCAGAGCGCTGCCAGGATAGAACGGCATGCAGTATAAACCCTTACAGTTCTAGAGCCAGCTAGAGAAAAATATTGGTAACACCTAAATTCTAGATATTAACTGGATAAGTGTGAGGTCCTCTAAAGTGCTTGATAATTATTTTGGGTATCATGACGGTAAGCTCCAAGGCAGTCCGACAGGTTCTAGATATTAACTGGGTAAGTGTGTGGAACACACTCTAAAGTACTACATAAATACTTTAGGGATCATGACAGTAAGTTCCAACTAAATCACACCAAATTCTCCAATAAGTTCTAGATATTTCCTAAGTATGTAGAACAAACTACAAAAGCACTAGATAATTATTTGGAGTATCTTGATGGTGAGTTCCAAGGCAGTGTAACTAAATCACACTGAAATGTCCAACAGGTTCTAGATATTAAATGGGTAAGTGTGTGGAACAAACACTGCACAGTTATTTTGGGTATCATGACGGAAAGTTCACAACGAAATGTCCAATAGGTTCTAGAAATTGCCTAGGCAAGTGTGTGGAAAGTACTAGATCATTATTCTGGGTAACATGATGGGGAGTTTCATGACAAATTACGTTGAAATACCAAACAGGTTCTAGATATTAACCAGGTAAGTGTGAGGTACAAACTCTAAAGTACTGCTTAACCATTTTGGTGAAGTTCCAAATAATCATACCGAAATGCCCGATAGGTTCTAGACATTGCCTAGGTAAGTGTGTGGAACAAATTCTAAAGTACTAGATCATTATTTGGGGTTTCCAAGCCAGTCTAACTAAATCACAAATGCCCAACAGGTTCTATATATTAACCGGGTAACTGTGATGAATAAAATCCTAAGTGCTAGATAGTTATTTTGGCTGTCTTGATAGTGAGTACCCAGGCAGGTTCTAGATAATACCTGGGTCTGTTTGAGCAACCACCTGGAACACCAAAGCATTTTCTTCTGGTCCACATACTGCTTTTTCATGTAGCAGTGAACAGTTTAAACGCCCGAGACTCGTAAACTCAGTTACCACAGCAGGTTTTGAATTAGCCTACATGTTTAGCATCAGTTGGTATTAAGAATTCAGCGCGGCGGTTATTGCAGGTGGGTGAAGCAGGAGGTTCCTAAAGCTGCAGAAATAGAGCGAGATGGAAGGAGGGAGTGAAGGTGAGAGAAGTTAATGGGAAACAAATGACATTAGGAGGGTTCAGCTGCAGCAAGACTGCAGTTTAATGTGTGTTAAATTGTGCAAAATGCCAGAGAGGGAGATTAAAACCTCTCCGAAGTGGCTCAGAATGGCCCAAATTGATGCTTAATGCCCCAACTGATTGCACACTGGCCTATGTTTAAAGTCTCATTCACATTTTTTACTGGCGAAGTTCTACTCTTCATGAATTTTGAAGAAAGGAGAGGCTGTAGTGGAGAATGAGGTTAGACCTGATTCGGTGCAGGTGCTGCTGCTGCTGGAGAGACTGATGTTCTAGCCAATGCATCAGTAGTCCAGATCAATAGCGGTGGCTCATGCTGCACTACAGAAACAAATCTATACGTGTAAATTAAACGTACAGGCTTTCTTAGTGGTAGCAGTTTGTCCAACGTAGTGAGTCCCCATAAACAACAGCATAAGCAGTTAGCGAGAGTGACGGCTAGCACACAGTTCTTCCAATGCAAATGAACAAAACTATGGACGCAAATCAATTTGTCATTAGCATACATTTGTACTTGTTAATAGAGAGCAAGGTATCATGCAGAGTCAGTAACCACGTATTCAAGACTATTAGAGATTCCTCAACCCCACACGGTTTAAGGAAGGCCTACAGTTTTGGTGCTAAGCTAAAGCTAAGTCATCTTCACTTCACCAGGGTATATTTAGGTTTGTCCATCTGAATTTACATGGCCAAATAGTAAGGCAAATTATTGAGTAACTGCATGAAATAAATGTACATTTTTATTTTATTTATTTATTTATAAATTTTTTGTAAAAGTTCCCCTCAAATTAACAGAACATGTGTTTTATGATACACTATATGCTTACAATTTACTGCCGAAAGCCAAAAACCTTAGACGCTCTTTGTATTATTTTATAAAAATAATATTTACAGATCAGATCACTGAAGAGACGCCATCTGTTTATAGTTTATAGCCCAGATTTGTGGAAAATGGGTCGACTTTCAGTAGAACAAAAAACTGAGTTCAGCTTCTTTTATTATAAGGGTTTAAAATTACATCACCCATCTATTTGACTGGAAAGAAGACAGTTACAGCTCTCATACGACCCCCACCTTTAGAATGTAGCTTATGAAATATGAAAGTTATGGAGAATATGAGCGTTTTGGAACCACCGGTGGTCTCAAGAAGTTGAAGAGGTTAATGCAGTAGCCGTGTAACGAGGCCCAACACTGCTGTGTGTTTTATGCTTCATCAGCAACAGCAGGAAGCTTACAAGAGTTGAAAGCCGTATATCAAGTTTTGTGAGTTCACTGCTCAGTGATGCCACAGCCATCCGTAACCTGGGGTAGGGTGGTCCTCCCTCTCCCCTTATCACAAAGTGTGATGGTCGCCAACACCAATAATATCTGTCATGCACAGAGCCACAGTTTCACGCCAGCTGTTTCACTCTAGCAGGTTCAAGCCATTAACATGCAGCACATGCGCGACACTTGTGTTGTGTAAAACATTCGCAGCCACTGAAAGTAGTTTTGGAAAGTAGTGATGAGAACATTAAAATACTATTTTATTCATACATTCTACTACTTTTTTGAACTTAAAACCCATTTTAAGACAAACAGTTCATCCACATGAGTAAAGCTGTGTTTTCACAAGTGATATTAAAAAGTTCTAAAACTGGATTTTATTTTTTTCAGCTTTAGGGTGGGATTATCTCTGTACACGGTGCTCCGGGTCAAAAGAGCCTGAGATTGTTCTGAATATTTTGATATATAAAATGTGGGTATCATGTTGTATGCAAGAGCCTTCAAAGGCACATTTAAGAAGATATGCAAAAATCAAGAAAATACCGTCAGGGTTAAGGAGCCGTGTTGGTACTGAGACTTGAATACAGGATGATGATTGAGCAGAGCTGATCAGCATTGCTAGCTTGTTTAGATTGATTGAAATGAAGAACTAAAGGAACTTGGCGCTGGTGGGACATCTCTTCTAGCATACACATACTATAACAACAGTATTGACATTTTTGCATGGTGTAAGGCAGTGATTTAGACCCCAGGCTAATTGGCGAGGTATGAGATTCCATTACTGATTAGCTACGTTAGCCTCATCGCTCCAGTGCTAAAACCAAAGAAACAAACTTCAGACTTTAAACATGTCTTGGCTTATTGGCTACATTTAAGGTAAGGGCGGGGGGCACAGGCCAAACCATCACTTTAAGATACATCATGGGCCCTGAATGGCTTCTTTCACTTGCAATACTGATCAATATTCACCCAGTAAAGCCAGAAACGCTA
Organism: Colossoma macropomum; assembly: GCF_904425465.1. Lineage (NCBI taxonomy): Eukaryota > Metazoa > Chordata > Actinopteri > Characiformes > Serrasalmidae > Colossoma > Colossoma macropomum. The sequence continues at coordinate 773,902 of NW_023494806.1, read as the reverse complement.
TCGATCACGCTTTGGTCTCTCTGAACACATACATTCGTTATAAAGTGGGAATCAATTAGTGTGAGTTAATGAAGTGAGAGGTATTTACTACACAGATCAGGGCAGATTTTTCCCCTTAATAAGGTCAGCAGGGGTCAGTGTAGATACTGATAAACTAGTCAACAAGACAAATGACTAGTAGAGCCTAATAGAAAGCAGTGGCAGTGGGAGCAGCGTGCCATGGAACTCTGGGTCTACGCTGGTTTCCTCTGTGACAGAAATTAAGTAATTGCGTTTAATTAATAGAGTAAAATGCACAGTTACTGCTTATTTGATGAGTTTCATATATTGTAAAAAATAAGTCATGCAGAAGCTATGGCACAATATGTAAAACTAAATAATTAGAAATTGTGCACTAAGATTTTCAGAAAATTTTCATATTTAAACGTTTTCTCTGTAGAAAATGTGTTATTTATTTATTTATTTATGTATTTATTTTTCAACAAAACATGTTCTTCTTTGACCATGGTCATATATCATTGAATGTATTTATTATATACATGATATATACACTCATTGACTGTATATATGATACATATAATATGTGCTCTCATTGACTGTATAAATGATATATACACTTATTGATTATGTGTGAAACATACACTCATTGACTGTATATGATATACATATAATATGGATTCATTGACTGTATATATTAGAGATGCATCGATACCATTTTCTCAGACCCACTGTGAGTACATTTCCCATACCATCTGATACCATACTGAGTAACCTACTTAGAATGAAGTAGCTGTTAGTGTAAATTAGTGCAGCCTTAACAGTTAAATCATTAAATCTGATGTTACATGAAGGTCGTTATCTCGCTCTGCTACATCAGTGATCTCTGATCGAGCAGCGCTGCAGTGGAGGTTTAGTTCCCTGTCAGAAAAGCTCTTCTATACAGCTGTAAGTAAAGTAGGTTTCATAGTTTTGATCCTCATCTGTCTCTTTCAGCAGCAGCACAGCTACAGAAGAAATCACATCCGGGGCACAGTAGCTATGCTCGGTTTACGTCACACGATACCAGCAGGTATTTGATGTTGGCATCCCCGGAAAAAAAATTAGTCACCTTGCGTGTTTAAGGTTGTAGTAACTTCAGGCTCCTGCAGATTTCGTTGCATGAGGATGATCGGGCTAGAAATACCTGCAGGTGTGTGACAGGATTCATAGATTGAGAAGAGGTGGTACAGCACAGAGAATATCTTGTTCAGTGTGTGGAAAATGGGTTGCAAAGCGGTCTAGCATGTCAATGATTGGCAAAAAGGAGTTATTGCATTTGGGCACCAAAGGCCACAGTGTGAAGGAAGCAGCTGAATTTGCAAAATCCCCAGATTTGTGTCCTCTTAAAAATCTTTGGGACGACCTGGAACAACGACTCCAGGGAAAGCATCTACGAAATTTGGCCAAACTGCAATTCTTTGATGCGGGAGTGGCTGAACATTGATGTCGCCTACATCCAGAAACGTATCCATTTCATGCCGAATCAAATCGCAGCTGTTATTCGTGCTTGTGCAGGTTTTACGCGCTATTGGGTACGTTTCAGTCACAGCTGGCTAATTTGTTGTCCGGTGAGCTTATGATAAATGCACTAATTGGTTGCAACATGCAGACACTGTTGCTCTTACTGGATGTCGGTGAAGAAAGATGGAAACATTCTGTGGAGATCACAGGATCTTCATGTTCAGGTTCTGCTTTCAAAATTCATTCACCAACTATTATTAAGAAGAAATTTCTTCTTAAAAGCCACTTTAGCAGTTTTGACTAAGATTCTGACATTCACCAGTGTTCTCTTATCTGGGATTTGTTCTTCGGTAAGAACAGAATCTACACACACTCAAGAGCACAAAGGTGAGAACAGTTCTGCGCTTTAACACGTCCTGAATCTCATGGAGACTTTTTCGTAGAACCTTTCTCAAGAACACATTTAAGAGCAAACTTAGGAAGATATTGGAGAATGAGGCTCATTGTTGTTGAATTATTGGAAATGATAAATAGATTCTGACAGAGCGTGCTCTCTCCACTCATACAGCTATAACACAATGCAGTGCTTTATAAAAGGAAAGGAATCTAATTTTGCAGCGTGATTTATTGAGGGTTAACTCTGAGATCTGTCTGTCGGTGTGGTATCTCTGTTCCTCGCAGTAATAGAAGGGATTCAGTCACACTGAAAGCTCTATATAAAGCAGTGAAACAGGTGGCAGCTTATTGTTGCTCTGGCAGAAAGCTGTGAATAGCATGTGCGATGGTGTCTGTGAATGCGGAGGGAAATGGATCACTGGAAAGCTGGAATTGATTTTTAAAACATCCCCAAGGACGACAGTGCCAAAGTTAATTATCCTCTTCCCCACAGAGAGTGGAGCTTTATCACAATCACAATCTCATTTATTCACCATATAAATTATGTATTAGGAATTTGTTTTGCTATATTTAACATCATTTGCATATCTACATATATATAAACCTTTCAATAAACACAGAATTATAGTACCTGTGGCTCAGTCAGCATAAAATAAAGGCACTGAACCTTGTGGAGTGTGGAGTCCCACAGGGTTCAGTTTTAGGGCCTTTGCTTTTCTCTTTGTACATATTATGAATTTTCATAGCTATGCTGATGACACACAATTATACATTTCTGTTTCTTTTGATGATCAAGAAGCTGTAGACAGGCTGACCAGCTGTGTATGTATTTCTCACAAAATGTTCTACAACTAAATCGTGAGAAAACTGAAATACTGGTCGTTGGTAATCAAATTCAGAGAAAGCTGCTTTAGAAGAATCTCGGCTCTTTAGCTTCATCTACCAAACCTGCAGTAGAAACCTGGGTGTGATCTTAGACTCTGAGCTCTGTTTAATCTGCATGTAAACACAGTCACTAAAGCAGCTTTTATTATGTGAGAGCAGAGTTGATCACTGTAATGAACCTCTTACTGGAGAACAGTCCATCCTCTAGAACCCGTACAGAACTCAGCAGCACGGATCCTCACAGCACCAACACAGAGAGCTCATATCACCCCAGTTACACGCTGCACTGACCGCCTGGATCTGTTAGAGAGAGTTTAAAGCTCTGCTGCTGGTTTTTAAAGCTCTAAATGACCTTAAAGCTCCTGAATGTCTGTTTATGATCTCAGATCTGCAGATTCTGACCTTCTGAACTCCTTCAGTAAAACACAGAAAACGTGGAGAGACTCTTTCAGTTATTCTGCTTCTAAACTGTGGAGCTCAGTTCAGCTTTTATTAGACAGTCGAGCTCAGAGCTCACTTTTAATAAACACCTCAGCTCATTAATTCGGTGCTTAATTAAAATTCCATATCTCTTGGTGTTTATCTTTTCAATCTAATCTGTCATTGACTTCCTTTCTTCCTTTCTTCTTGTAAAGCACTGCATGCGACTGTCAAGAAAAGATTATTATTAGTAGTAGTAGTAGTAGTAGTAGTATGCCAAAAGGGATTCTCTGGATTGACACTGTATAAGTTGTGTAAATTTCTGTATACATTTCTTTAGTATTTTTTCAGGACCGCAGTATCACACTTTCAGACCGTCGCTCTCAGCTGTTACACAGTGGTCGAGAGGCTGAGTAGCTACCATACATTGCATTTTATTACATGGAGGGTGAGGTTCTTAGAAACCCTTAAACACTACGGCTGAGTCCCAAATGGCTCCTTACTTCCTCCATAGTGCACTATGTGAGTTATGAAATTGGGACTTCTACCCAAACACGGTGCACTATATGTCCTGTAGGGAATTAAGCACATGTGGCTGAATCTCAAATGGCCTTTTATTAGACATATTATGCACTGTTTGGAAGCTGGAGTCATTATTTTAAGACCTGCACTACATAGGGAGTAGGGAGCCATTTGTGATTCAGCTGAAGTGATCATGAAATAAAAGTAGGTGTGTGGTGCAGTGGAGCTGGAGAGAATTAGCCTCGTACACATTGCTCATGTATTGATTGTGCCCAAAAGTAGTAGACAGTGTGCAGAATGTGACCAACATGAATTTCAGCAAAGATACCTGGATGATGTGCTGCTCCAGCAAAATGTGCCGAGCTTACTTCGCGATGTACTGCATGCTAAAATGAATGAATATGAATGTAAAGACAGTATGTACACAGTAAAGGTAGTTTAATGTGAACATGATTAGTTTAACCTGACTGCGTAATGTGGGTCAGTGTTAATGTGGCCTTTCACTGCAGTGCAGAGCGTGTGTGTGTGTGTGTGTGTGTGTGTGCGTGTGTGTGTGTGTGCGTGTGTGTGCGCGTGCGTGTGTGTGTGTGCGTGTGTGTGTGTGTGTGTGCGTGTGTGTTCTTATGCTGCCGTCTCTGCTGACATATCAGCTCAGCATTAGCATTAGCATTAGCAAACCAAATCACAGCATTAGAGATGACTTCAGGCCCCTGGACACCACGGCAACCATGATGAAATGATGATTGCTTAGACTGAGACATATTTACCTCACACTGAGCCTGGGAGAGAGGGGGAAGAGAGAAGAGGAGGGGCAGAGGGGAAGAGGGAGGGGGAGAGAGGAAGAGAGAGATAAAGAGAATGAGAGAGAGAGAGAGGGGGAGAGATTGAGAGGGAGAGAGAGAGAGAGATTGAGAGAGGAAGAGAGAGAGAGAGAGAGGTAGAAAGAGAGAGAGTTTGCGAGCGAGTTCCCAGTTTGCTCCAATTAACCCCCCCTTTACCCCAAATGTAGTCAATCAGCCGAAACATCAAATCAAATCAAATCAAATCAGATTTATTGTCACATCACAAGAGTACAGGGACACAGGTGAGTGAAAAACTTGAGTGCGAGTTCCACAAATTATGCAGAGAACAGTATTTACACATAGATAAACAAAACTATAGATAGGATAGAAGAATAGATAAAACCAATTTAACTAAAATATATACATATAATCTTACACAATAACTTAAAAATAATAATATTGCACCGAGACATATAATATTGCACTGGGAATGTAGAGTGAGTGTAATCAACTATATACTATATATAGTAATGGATATTACAATGCTATGTAGATGTGCAAGTAATCACACTAGGTGTGGAGGTAGAAGATGGTACAGTAGGTGGCAGAGTATTTAGTAAAGTGCAAGGTACAGGAAGTTAAGTGGAAGCGCAGGGGGAGAGTATTGTCTTTGGATAGGTATTCAAAGTCCAGTTATGCAAGTAAAGTGCGGGAGTACAGTGGGTGCACGTACGTGTAATGGGAAGGGTTGGGCTGGGCAGAGCAGTGATTACTGGCTGTTCAATAGCCTGGTTGCATGGGGGAAGAAGCTGTCTTTGAGCCGACTGGTTCTGGCTTTTAAGCTTCTGAGCCTCCTACCACTCGGCAGCTGAGAGAACAGACAGTGACTAGGATGGGAGGGGTCCTTCATAATCCTTCTGGATTTCCTCAGGCAGCGACTGGTGTATAAATCCAATAGGTTAGGGAGCTGAACCCCGGTGATGGACTGTGCTGTCCGCACCACCCTCTGCAGAGATTTCCTCTCACGAACAGTACAGTTCCCGTACCAGGTGGTGATGCTGCCCGTCAGGATGCTTTCCACAGTGCAGGTGTAGAAGGTCTTAAGGATGCTGGGGTTCAGGCCAAACCTCCTCAGCCTTCTGAGGAAGTAGAGGCGCTGGTGGGCCTTCTTCACCACCTGTGAGGTGTGCACTGCCCATGTCAGGTCCTCGCTGATGTGAACACCGAGAAACTTAAAGCTGCTGACCCTCTCTACCGCAGTCCCATTGATGGAAATCGATGGGTGTACTGTCTCCTGCTTCCTGAAGTCCACGATCAGCTCCTTGGTCTTACTGACGTTTAGAGAGAGGTTATTCTCCTGGCACCAGTTTTCCAGGATTTTAACCTCCTCTCTGTAGGCCGATTCATCGCTGTTGGAGATCAGGCCCACAACTGTTGTGTCGTCAGCAAACTTTATGATGACGTTGGAGCTGTGTCTAGCAGTGCAGTCATGGGTGTACAGGGAGTACAGGAGCGGGCTGAGCACACAACCCTGGGGGGCTCCGATGTTGAGGGTCAAAGAGGAGGATGTGATACTTCCCATCCTTACCACCTGCCGTCGGTCCGTCAGGAAGTTCAGGATCCAGCTGCACAGTGTGCTGTTCAGACCCAGATCCCGGAGCTTGCAGTCGAGCCTCGAAGGAACGATTGTGTTGAATGCTGAACTGTAGTCTACAAACAGCATTCTCACATACGTGTCCTTCTTTTCCAGGTGGGAGAGGGCAGTGTGCAGGGTCAGGGCGATTGCATCGTCGGTGGATCTATTCCGCCTATATGCAAATTGCAGTGGGTCCAGGGTGGCAGGCAGTGAGGAACAGATGATATCCCTGACCAGCCTCTCAAAGCATTTGCTTACGATGGAGGTCAGGGCAACAGGTCGCCAGTCGTTCAGACAGGTAATACTAGCTGTCTTTGGAACTGGCACAACGGTGGCTAGTTTGAAACTAGCTGGCACGACCGAGAGAAACAGTGAGGTGTTATAGATGTCTGCAAAAACTCCTGCTAGTTCCCTGTAGCAGGCTTTAAGCACTCTCCCGGGAATGCCATCTGGTCCTGCTGACTTGCGTGGGTTCACCCTCTTAAAGGCTTTGCACACATCAGCTACGGAGACGGAGGGGGCGTTGGGATCAGCGGTGGGCGGGGCGCTCTCCAGTGGTGTTGCGGGAATTCCGTCGAAGCGAGCGTAGAAGTTATTAAGCTCGTCCGGCAGATCAGCGCTGGTACTGGGCAGAGTGCGAGAGGCAGTTTTATAGTCAGAGATTGTATTTAACCCCTGCCATAAGCTTCGTGTGTTGGCTGTGTTGAACTGTGCTTCCACTTTCATTCTGTACGCACGTTTAGCTGCTCTGATGGATTTACGGAGAGCGTAGTTGGATTGCTTGTACTCCTCCGTATTTCCCGCTCTGAATGCAGCGCTGCGTGCGCTGAGGGCGGAGCGAACCTCACAGTTCAGCCAGGGCTTCTGATTGGGGTAAACGCGGACTTGTCTGCAGGGCGCTACGTCATCAACACACTTGCGTATGAAGGCGGTGACTGTGTCTGCGTACTCGTCCACGCTGCCCGACGAATCACGGAACATTTCCCAGTCCACATGATCAAAACAATCCTGCAGCATAGCGTCTGTTTGGTCTCTGAAGTTTGCTTCTTTATTTTTAGCCCTGGAGCTGCAGGGCTAATGTAGCCAAAGGAGGCTAATACTCACAATTAGCGTGGTGCTAACTGCATGCTTAAATTATCACTCACTGGCCTCAGACTGTGTGGAGGTGTTCAGTGTCTCTAATAGTCTTAATTCTGTGGTTTCTGACTCTGTATGACTCACTGTGATCTATAAACATGGACTAAAGTACATTAGCATTGCTAAACACATTAGCAGCATATAGAGAAATTTCATCAAATGTACGTTAGTCTGTCTCTGGTGGTTGCTTGGGTGTTGCTTTGTGAATGCTGTGGTATTGGAGGTAATTGCTAGGTGTTTACTGTAGTACACTGTGGTATTTACCCAGATGGGTGTGAGGATGTTGCTTTGGGGTTGCTATGGTATTGGAGGTGATTGCTAGGTGTTTTCTATAGTATATAGCCAGGTGGTCGCTAGGGTGTTGCTCTGGGGTTACTATGATATTAGTAGTGATTGCTAGGTGGTTACACTACCATGCTATGGTATTTACCCAGGTGGTTGATAGGTATTGGAGGTAATTGCTAGGTGTTTACTGTTGTACACTGTGGTATTTACCCAGATGGGTGTGAGGATGTTGCTCTGTGGTTGCTATGGTATTAAAGGTGATTGCTAGGTGTTTGCTATAGTGTATTATGGTATTTACCCAGGTGGTTGCTAGGATGTTGCTTTGTGGTTGCTATTGTATTAGAGGTGATTGCTAGATGTTTATCATTGTATACTTTAGTATTTAAACAAGTGGTGTATATGGTGTTGCCTTGTAATGCTATAGTATTCAAGGTCTTTGCTAGGTGATTACTATGGTATACTATGGTATTTACCCAGGTGGTTGCTAGGGTGTTGCTTTGGGGTTGCTTTGGTGGTGATTGCTAGGTGTTTACTATAGTATGTAGTATATCTGTTTATGGAGAAAGTCCCGCCCTTCAAGAAAAAGAGCCAATCAGCTTGCTGGTTAAATTGGCACTTTCTCCAAACTCTCGTCATCTTGGGCACAGTGGAACCGTACCTGGGTAAATCTGGTTCTCCACCAGATCGCTTTAACGCCTATCATTTGCAGTGCAGCGAGGTCAAAAGATGCTTAACAACCAGGGCCTGTCAATACATGACGTGTTCTGTTAGAGTTTAGCATTAAAAACACAAATTTATTCCACTTTTCTCAAACGGTTAGTCAGCGATTTTGCTGATGTGCAGAACTTTACTGAACACACTCTCTCCTTCATTCGTTCATCCGTTCTGCCTTCTGTCTCTCAGAAGTGAAACAGTCAAAGCTCTGTGTGTTATTCCAGTGTTAATTATATGAGGCAGTTTTATATGATGTACAGTGCAGATTAAGCTCAGGATGATTTAATTGGATTTTCTTGCCGGGCTCCACGTTCTGAGCCGTATTTCACTAATCAGCCCCTTGAAAACCAACCGATAATCAATAGGACTATAAAAAGTACAATAAACAGCATAAATGGGCATCTGCGCTCTGACAGCCGGAGATAAAAGCCTGGCTGTCGTTCAGACACATCCACTTTTTCTGCTCTGTCTTTTGGCGTAATGCCCCAGAGCGCTGAGAGTGACTGAAGGTGGTGTACTGTACTACACACAAACACACACACACACACACACACACACACACACACACATATATATATATATATATATATATATATATATATATATATATATATAAAGAGAGAGAGAGAGAGAGTTTTACAAAAAATAGGTTCTGATCTATTTAAATCCAAGACATTAAAAGAGACAGTAAAAGGATACTTTCTGTTGGAAGGAGCCTGCCCAAACCCCCTAACCCCTAAATTTAGATATAAATATAATTCTTAGAAAATAATACAATAATATGTAAAGAATTATATAGAATAATACAATAATAAGTTGGAATATCTCGATTTCACATCAGTTTAATTTTTTTTTAAAAACTTGCTGTTCCACGTTTTCATGTTACTACCGAAATTCAGTTTTAGTCTGTAGGCGGAGCCTTATTTTAACCACGCCCCTGCATTTTAAAGCAGGAAGTGAGGCTGCATCCCTGTCCCTCATGGCCACACAGTGAGCAGTTAGATCCCATTGTTTTGAAGTAAATGAGTCCCAAAGTCTGAAAATCAGTGTGGAACATTAAGAATCGCCATATTTTCTGCAGTTCAGCACTTTTAGTGTTTTAATGAAAAATATGATGATTTTCTGTGTGAACAGCTGTTCAGAGCTGTGTTTGTTTTTGAGCTCAAAATGAGCTGAAATTGTCACCACAGCAGTCACAACTGAAACATTTGGTACAGTTTGGTAGAGTTATGACTGTTTTGGTAGAGACAAAATTGAATGTTCAATCTTTAGTTTTAATAAAATAATCATAATTAAGGTTTAGAGTCACTCAGAGCAAAGGGGTTTTAGTCTAAAGTCCGAGATCAGTTATGAATGATCCATATATACAAAGAAAGAATTATATTAGCAGCTTTGGTGAGGTACTATATAAACACAGTCCTGCATAATTAATAGCACATTTTGGTATAAATGAGCAAGAAATGCTGTAAAATGTTTCTTATCTTGATCTTACAGTGATAATGTAATATAAATGAAGCCTCTTATCAAGTTAAATTATTCAAAGAGAAAAACACATGAAAGTGCAGATGATTCTGGAGAGTCCTGTGTTCGACACTAGGGATTTAGCTTTGTATATGAAAACCAGCCTTTGTGAAATTGAATTGCGTTTTATTGTTATGAGTTTGGCATCATATCAAGCTGGAACACTCTGGCGTTCCATATAAAGGGTTTTGTCACTGAGTGTATGTTTTGTTAATGAGATAAACCGATCGATCGTGGCTGTTTGTCAGTCATAAATAGCGGTTTCTTGCTCAGAGGATTGCCAGGAAACCCTGATGTAGTAAATTTATTGCTGTTCTCTTTAATGACCTTTCTGAAGGCTGCACTCTTTCGTTAGTGAACTGCAGTGAAAAGTGTCTGGCGGAGAGCTGATTTGCAGTTTGTGTGTGGATGGGAATGTATTCCGTCACAGATTGCTGCATAACTCATTGAAATTGCAATCAGTATCGTAATCAGCGGGATCGGGCGCTCTCAGCGGCGTATTATATACCATGATTACGTGTCATTGCTTTTTGTTTCCCATTATAAAATGTCATATGTCGGAGTGTCGGGCGAAGCGCCGGCCATATTTCCATATTTTCATCTGATTAAAGCCCTCATAGTAGAGGTTCTTAGTTTAGCCTTGATTTGTCTGGCCTGTAGAGGAGACTGCATTTCAAATACAAGCCACTTTCTAACAAATAATAGTGCGTTAGTGCAAAATTCAGTTCTAAAAAAGTTGGGACAGAATGCTACTAAAAACTGAAAGCAGCGATTTGTAAATACACTTTCACCTGTATTTAAATAAGAACATGAGAAAGGCAAAATGTGATGTTTTATCTGATCAACATCATCATTTTTCTTTGTAAATACACAATCATTCCGAAATGAATGCATGCAACTTGTTCCAAAAAGGTCCGGGCAGGAGCAATATAAGACTAGAAACATTGTGAAGTGTTCAGAAAACATCTTAAAAGTCCTGTTATGCTTCTCCGGTTTTTCTCTTTCCTTTAGTGTGTTGTAGCTTTTCGTGCATATAAACGTTCTGCAAAGTCCCAGAGCTCAGTGTTCCCTCCAGAGGGAGAAACTCTCTCCCACAGAACCCACTTTTCTCAGCTGCCTGAAACGCCTTGTTGGAATTCCAGCCCTTTTCCTTTGTTACAGGATGACATCATCTCATAACACAGTCCTTACTGCCCAACTGCTGGCGAGGTCCACCCCCTCACACAGCGCACAGCGGCTACTGGAGGAAGAAGAGTGTGTTCAGTGCTGTAGCGTGTGGAGAGACGCTGACTGGACTTTCAGGATCCACTCTGGATCAAACTGATACGGTAGAACCGACGCCGCTGGAGAAACAGCCAGAGCAGTTACAGCTGCTCAGGAGAGAATGGTCTCTCTGCAGACTGCAGGACAGGGGCGGAACGTGAAGGGGTGGAACCACTTTGGAGGTTGAGCAATCAGAACAGAGTGGGTGAACTGACCAATCAGAGCACACTGGGCTCATAGGGAAGCGGGGCTTAAAGACACAGGAGCTCTAACAGAGCGTTTCAGGCAGAGAGTGAATAGAAATGTACAGTCTGAGAAATATCTTTTTTGAGCATTGAAGCATCTAAATCTATTCTAGACACCAAAAAATACAATTTTGAACAATAATCATAATAAGTGATGCCCCTTTAAATAAGTGCAATCATGCTAGGGTATAAAAGAAGCATCCATTACATTTAAGGCATTTGGCAGACGCTCTTATCCAGAGCGACTTACAATTTGATCATTTTACACAGGTAGGTGAAGGCAGTGTTAGGAGTCTTGCCTAAGGACTCTTATTGGTATGTGTAGAGTTTTTATCCAGGTGGGGATTGAACCCCAGTCTACAGCGTAGAGGGCAGAGGTGTTACCCACTACACTACACCAACCACTACCATCCAGGGAAGGTAGTCCCCTATGAGCGAGGATGGGTCGAGGCCACTTTGCCAGCAAATGATCCAGCAGTTTAAGAACAGTGATTGCAAATGTGTTGGGTATTTCATCCTTTATAGTGCATAAAATCGTCAAAACATACAGAGAATCCGGAGTAATCTCTGTGCGTAAAGGAAAAGTCTGAAAACCACAACCGAATGTCCATGACCTTCGACCCCTCAGGAATACTTTGATAAAGTGTCATCAATAAACACCATCCGTCACTGCATCCACAAAAGACTGTACGCTGTACAGCGGAAGTCACATAACAACAACGTCCAGAAACGCCACCGACTTCTCTGGGCTCAGGCTCATCTGAACTGGACTAATGCTCAGTGGAAACTTGTTCGGATGTTTCACCTATACAGCACCAAAAAGGCATCTGCTGTTGTTACTATGTCAAGTTTATATTCAACAGAAGAACCATTTTTTGTTGCTATATAGAAACACAAAGGTTGTATGTAGAACCATACACACCACATTCTCCATCAATCTGGAGAACCATTTCGCCAAGAAAAGAACCAATTAATCATGCAAATGGTACTTTGAATGTTTATGGTTCTATATAGAACCATTGTCTTTACTAAAGAACCCTTGAAGAACCATATTTGGCGCATTATGAAGAGCGAAATAGGACAATGAAGAACCTGTACGGTTGTACAGCTGAAGACTTAATCAGAAAAGGTGATGTAACACAGTGGGAAACGTGATCCTGTTCTAACTTTTTGGACTGTTTTTGGAAGTTCAAAAGGCAAAACCTCAAAGGTTGTTTTTGTACTGTTTAAAATTTAAAACTGGTCAAACAGAATCCACAATCACTGCTTTCTGTTTTATTAATAGCATTTCACACATTGTCCCAACTTTCTTTGGAATCATTATTAAATGATAAATGAACTTTTTTACCACCATCCTGTAAAGCTTGTCCAGCCGCTCAGCAGCTATGAAGGAGCACATTAGTGGGCGGAGCCTGAGACTGTAATTGATAAGGCTGCAGTTAAAGGGTGTAATACCGGTTCTTCCTCTCTAGGTGTGGCAGTGTGGGGGCAGTATGGAGGTGCTGCCGTGCGCTCGAGTCGCCCACATCGAGCGCACAAAGAAGCCGTACAACAACGACATCGACTACTACGCCAAACGCAATGCGCTGAGGGCCGCAGAGGTGTGGATGGACGAGTTCAAATCGCACGTCTACATGGCCTGGAACATCCCCATGAACGTAAGTCTGACCACGTTTATCGTTTTAGTTATTAGCGTTGTTTCTCAACATTAAATTGTTGTTTAAATGTAGCTACACAGTTAATTATATAGTTTACATATTGAGTTACATGTATATTTGATTTTGCCTCTTTGGCAAGTTTGAGTTTGGAATGGACTTTTCTGTTTGTTTCAGGGTGTACTCACACTAGGGAATCTATACTGTGTCCGAGCACATTTGACCCCCAATGTCCAGTTTGTTTGACGAGTGCAGGGGTCGGCAACATGCGGCTCTTTTACTGCCCTGTTGTGGTCAGAATTAGACTTAAAATAAAATAGGTAAAATAAAATAATCCTCCTTTACAGTAAAATAAAGCTCTGCTGATCGTTCAACACAGTTTAACAATAAATGGTCTTAAACTCTGGAGTTAATGTAGAACTGCTAATTCACCCTTTAACCCTGAAGATCAGCACAGACTGCTGGTCACCATAGCAACACAGGTCTCATCTAGCTAGTAGCTAACGAAACGTCAAAGAGAGAGATTTAAGATGAACATCGATAATTTGGAGATGAATGGACTTATTTGTTTTTATAATCACTCCAGCTGGTTTCCTGATATGTTTAATCTGCAACGAGACACTGAAACTCAATGTCAGTTTCTCATTCGCCAGCTTCTTGTTTGAATTTTCCTGTTCCACCTTAAATGGTGCAGCAGTTACATTCTGGCACCTCAGGCACCATTTAAGGTGGAACGATAAAATACAAACAAGAAGCTGGCGAATGAGAAGCGACTTCAGCCTCGTAAAAAGTTGAATGGTAAGAGACATTTTACAAGAAACTGTTCTACTTTTGCTGAAAAGTTTCCTGCTGGAGATGTGAGAAAAGCAGTTGTAGCTGAGCTAAAGATTAAAGCAGAGCAAACTAAGTAATTTATATTATATTTTTTAGTCTACACTTGGACATTACCACATACTGAGACATACAGCCAAGATTGTAAAACGTTACTTCAATAGAATGGACATAAAAGGTTCTCAAGGTGTTTGATTTTTGGTAAAAGGACAAAGTGGCTCTTCTTAACATTTGGGTTGCGACCCCTGGACTAGTGTGATCACTCTGTACCTTGCCCCCACTTGAACAGAGGGGCTCAGGCACGGTTCAGATGGACTCAGGCACAGTACGTGTCTAGTGGGACCACTAACCGTCTGTGCCCAGACCTCCAACATGACGTCAGTCATGCTCAGGCACGGTACAAGGGGACCAGGCACACTGTGAGCACACTCTCAATGTCCAAAAATGATAACAACATGGCAACAATAACTTTTCATCAAATTCAAATCATTTCTTTTACTTTATCTTTGCAATTAGCCAGGGAAAGATCCAGGTGAAATGTTCTTTGGTATGTTATCAGAAAATGTGTTTGGTGTTTAGGCTCATGGGCAGGTTTTGCACAGAACATGTGGGCAGAATGAAATGAAATAAAATAAATGTTTTTTTTAGTGTGTACCAGCATTAACTTAGCGCTAACATAACATGAGAAGCTCCATAGGGGTGCTATCAGAAATTAGCATTATCATATCATGTTATACTGTTTAAGAGGTGTGTTCTGATGTGCTGAACTGCTCTAACAGTCACGGTTCAGCACTGATGTGATCGCTCTTTTATTGTCCACTTTTACTGTCCAATTTTGCATATAAGCACCACAAAGAGAGGAAGAGAGAAGAAAATGGACAAACTGAATGAATCATGACCCACTTTTCTCTGCACATTATCTCTCCACAGTGTAAACCATGCTGCAGCTAAAGTCCTCTACAAAACTCTTTAAACAGTCCAAATCATACAGACTTCAGTCCACACAGTCACAGCAGAGTGCATCTGATCTGTTGAGGCACCGGTTCTTTTACAGCTTTTCCATACCAAACGAACAAGAACAAACCACAACAATCTGTAGCTTCAGAAAGTTCCTCAAAAGATCCAACAAACCAAATCAGCATTTGGTTTCAAACCAGCTTCAAACCAGTCCAGCATTTGGTGCTTCTTAATGTTTCCTTACTGTCATAAAAGAACCTTATATGTCCAGAAAAATAACTGTACGATATAATGCAGTCGCAGTAAGAATCAGTAAAACAAGTTAAACTCAGTGAGCATTCCACAATAACCCCCACCATTACCACCAGCCACCATCGATCTCTACCAAACACCATCATTCTCTGCCAAACACCATCATTCTCTGCCAAACACCATCATTCTCCAGTACCATCATTCTTTGATTAAACATCACCATTCTCCACCAAACACCACTATTCTCAAACACCAACATGCTCCTTAAAACACCACCATTTGCTACCAAAAACAGTACAATTCTCTAACACCATCATTCTCCACCAAACACCACCATTCTCAAACACAATTCTCCACCAAACACCATCTTTCTCTAACAAACACATTATTCTCCACTAACCATCACTCTCCAACCAAACACCTACATGCTCCTCCAAACGTTCTCCATGAGACACCACCATTCTTCAACAAACACCAACATTTTTACATTTTATATTCTCAGACCAATACAATTATCCACCAAACACTACCTTTCTCTAACACCATGATTCTCCAAGAAACACCACCATTCCCTGCCGAACACTATCATTAAGCTTAAGGAAGTCAAATTAAACGATGTAAACAGACAACATTCTATCAACTCTTACTTACAGTAGCATAATATAATTAGATTTTAAAAATTCTGTATATTAAATTCAACGTAAAGCAAAATAGCGATGACCTCTGTCAGCTCCTGTATGTTAGTGATGATCGTGAATCTCCTGTAAACAGTCTGTTGGTGTTTGTTAGTGTGTTTATTTGCTGTTCTTCAGAATCCGGGTGTGGACTTTGGGGACGTATCTGAGCGGGTCGCTCTCAGGAACAGGCTGAAGTGTAAAAGTTTCCGCTGGTACCTGGAGCACGTCTACCCGGAGATGAGGATCTACAACGACACCATCACCTACGGAGAGGTCAGTGTTCCTGTGTTTATATTTACATTTATGAATGCTAACGCTTTATACTAAGGACCAGTTTAATACAACTCAGTGGGAACCGCGCTACACCGTGGTGTACTAATTAGGTCATATTCATAATGTGAATCAGCACTTATCACTACATGTGTCCTCGATAAAAGGCAGTCAGTTACGTTACCACCTCCAGACTGATGCATTATATTGTAGTAGCCTCTTTCAGTAGCCCCCCCTAGTGGCCACTGCACTGGCAGATGTTTTAATTGATATAATGAAATGAAAATATTTAAATATAAATCTTTAGTAAAGGCAATGGTTCTATTTAGGATCATAAGTTCTATATAGAACCATTTCATGCTTAAATGGTTCTTTGCATGGTAAAACGGTTCTTCAGATTGTGCAGATTGTGTTGTATATGGTTCTATATAGAATCCTTTTGAAAATAGTTCTATACAGCACTGGTTCTTCTACTGTTGCAATCTTGACATCGTAACAGTAGCAGAACCTTTTTGGTGCTATAAAGAACCATGTAACAAACAACACCTTCCAATCCATAACCAGATATCTCAGCCATAATCTTGAAACACAGTGGTCACATGAAAACAGTTTATGAATGCTTAAACACTGAAAGTGTTCCAGGTTGTTTATGTGACTGACTTCATGCACAGAGAGAGTTTTTGTATAAAGTTCTGCTTTATGGTTCCACATTTACAACAATAATGAACAAAGCTGTGAGGTAAAGTGCGTCAGACTGAGACACAAATCTGTGCATCACAGCCGTGTCTACTGTCAGACTCACTGAGATGTAAAGATGATTGGTCTCCATAGCAACGGCCTAGCAAGCATCACAATTAGCTCCAATTTCCTCATAATGAGACTTAATGAGATGGTTATTAGCCTCGGAGCGTGTATGGGAGCTGAACTGTGTAAAGTATTTGGGAATTTGTGCAGGAAGCAGAAAACTGTCATTTCTGAGGAAATTTCAAAACAGTCTAACTCTCGGGTCCAGATGTACGAAGATCTTTGCTCCAAGGTTTCTAGTAAAAACAAGAAAATCATCTCACCTTCATGTTATTTATGGCCAATTCTTAAGGCACATATAAATATATATATACAACCCCATTTCCGAAAAATTTGGGACACTGTGCAAAATGTAAATAAAAACAAAATGAAATCATTTAAACCCTATATTCCATTGAACATAGTACAAAGACAACATATCAAATGTTGAAACTGAGAAATTATATTGTTTTTCGAAAAATATATGCCCATTTTGAATTTAATGCCAACAATACGTTCAATGAAAAAAACTGTCTGTGAAAACAGTTTGTCGCTGCATCTAAAAATACAAGTTAAAACTCTAAAACACAAAGAAGAAACCAAATATAAACAGGATTCAGAAACGCTGCCACCTTCTCTGGGCCTGAGCTCATTTAAAATGGACTGAGGGGAAGTGGAAAAGTGTCCTGTGGTCCGACGAATCAACATTTGACATTCTTTTTGGAAATCATGGACACTGTGTCCTCCGGGCTAAAGACCACTCAGCTTGTTATCAGTGCACAGTTCAAAAGCCAGTATTCATGATGGTGTAGGGGGGCATTAGTGCACATGGCATGGGTGACGTGCTCATCTGTGAAGGCACCATTAATGCTGAACAATATATACATGTTTTAGCAACATATGCTGCCATCCAGACGACGTCTTTTTCAGGGAAGGCCTTGATTATTTCAGCAAGACAGTGTCAAACCACATTCTGCATGCATTACAGCAGCACTGCTCTGTATTAAAAGAGTCCAGGTGCTAAACTGACCTGCCTGCAGTCCAGACCGGTCACCACTGAAAACATTTGGTACATTATGAAATTAAAAATATGACAAAGGAGACCCTGAACTGATGAGCAGCTGAAATCCTGTATCAAACAAAAACAGGAAAACATTTCACTTTCTAAACTACAGCAGTGTCTCCTCAGTTCCCAAACGCTTACAGAGTGTTGTTAAAGAAGAGGTGATGAAACACAGTGGTGAACAGGCCCCCGTCCCAACTATTAGTGTTGTTGGCATCAAATTCATAAATGGGCTAAAATTTCTCAGCTTCATCATATTTAATCTTAATATCATTGATAAAGTCTTTGATATTTATTGTATGTGTAAAACTCACTGTCAACCTTCATCCTAAAAAAAAATCATTCTTGAAAGTAGCGTAGAATGTGATTTGGAACAAAACTTTTTACATATACATTTATTCCTTTTTGTAGACTTATATTTGAAATAAATATATAAATAAATGTAAGCTGATGAAACATATATTTTATATATGTTTATATATTTTATATATGTGGGTGTTATGTATGTATGTATGTGTATATATATATATATATACTATATATATATATATATATAGGCTGTTCAGAGAATGGTGCTTGTGCAATTTTTGTGTAAAAGTGAATATTGTGAGATGTTCTAGAGAAACTTACCGAGTCAGAACTGTTCACAGTGGTGGTGATAGGAACAAGACGTCCACCTCTAAAAGCTCCCTCACAGAAAGTTCCTACATGAAATGGTTATGAATTCACTGCCTGATGACTGAGACACTGTTTTATGATAGTTTAGAGAACTTAAACTCCATTCATGGTGGAGGGATACATGCAGGGCGCTGTGAGGCAAAATAGTCCCCAAAGAAAACTTATTATTTCAGATTTTCCACTATTTTCCATCATCAACATTCCATATAAACTCAGAAGACTCGTGTAGGTTCACTGGTGGTTCTGGATAGTAAATAAAATGTCTATATTTGTGTTGTAGTCATAGCAACCCCTGGTTCCTATCACCACCCCTGTAAAGACATCTGAACCATTTCACACCAAACCTCTCTGAATCTCTCTGTTTACATCTCACACACTGAATTAGGCAGAAATTTTGAAAAATCGGTGGAGTTCCTCTATAAAGGAGGGGTTAGTATGAATGCAAATGAGAGGAAAAAGAGCGTCTTGTGCAGAGTGGAGTAAAGGCTGTGAGAGGAGCTGTGGGCGTCTCTGTAACTCTGAGTGTGATTTGTACCTGTTCTCAGGTGCGGAACAGTAAAGCCAGCGGATACTGTCTGGATCAGGGATCAGAAGATGATAACAGAGCAATACTGTATCCCTGCCACGGCATGTCGTCTCAGGTAAGAGCTCCGTCTGTCAGAGCTGCTCTGTAAACTCAGATGCTCTCAGTCACAATCACAGTCAGCTTCACTCCACACAGGCATTCACATGTGCTGTCAGTCTGATTCATCGCGGAACCTTAGAGTGGAACGGCTGGAGTTCCAAATATATATTTATAAAACAGATAGTTCCGGTCCTAAAATCTGATTGGCTGAGCCGCATTCGAAGCCATGATATACCCACATCTATGACCGCTTCACAGCAACTGAATTGCGTATTACTACGCCGGAACACGAAAAATAAAACCTTGTGCTGTTAATGAACAATCTTTGACTCTAAAGCTGCTCAAATGGAGCACTGAGTGTACTGATCAAGTAAGAAACCATTTTTTTGTTTAAACTGAGCAGCTGGCGACTTATATTCTTATCTAGAACTGGGCTGGTCAGCTAGCTAACAGGCTAAAATAGCCAACAGCCTAAACAGCTCCATCATTAATATCACAGGCTTGAATTAAAGTACTTATGATATGATTCACTGAAAAACAGCAGCATAGAAGTCTAAAAATGTCACCTGGATGTTTTACACACTTCAAATGTCCTTCAAATGTGTTTCAGAAGTCACGTCAAACCCAGGCTGAGTCCCAAACGGCTCTGTACTCCCTAAATAGCTATGAACGTTCAGAAATTCCAGCCTCTGCAGCCAAACAGGGCATCATGTGTGGATGAGTCTGAGTCCCACATGACTGTTACTCAGCTGTATTAAACACTGTTGTTCTGCAGGATCCAGTATTTAAACTCCTACGTAGTGCACTATGTAGGGAGCAGGGAGCCGTTTGAGATTCAGCCCCAGTGTGAGAAGAGGAGAATATTAATAATAACTTACATTTTCTGAAAAATGGTGTATTTTATCCTATTTTATGTTGGCCGTTTTATAAAAGCAATAAGCCACTTGAGGCCGTGCGTTACTGTCATTTTATCACAGGGAAGGGAGGCTTACTCTGCTTTGCATCGTGCCTAAGAAGTGCAGTAACGCACAGCCTCTCGTGGCTCGCTGCTTTAATATATAGTCCCGTATTTCAGTAATTCACCTCATATTGAATATTTATGTTCTATTATATTGAATAACAACTTCTACACTATGAATTTTAGGTATTTTACTCAATATTTAAAATTCTTAGCGTAAAATAAATTTTAAACCAGTTAATATAATATAATTTTCTATTTTTCCTTTCTGTCTTGATGTTCTACAGCTTTCTCAGTCACTTTTGAACCTTCTGCAGCTCTGTTCGTCATTCAGGACTCATTAACACTTCTCTGTTTTTAATTACGGCTCTGTACTGATTATCTGAAAAATGTGAAGTTCTTCAGGACGAGCCAGACTGCAGTCATTTTATACAATTATCTGAAGCCAGATTGGTTTTATATTGATTATAAACCTTGATTCCTGACTATACAGCGTTGCTGTTGGACCAAAGCTCTCTCCACTTCCTGTGTACACACTTTAAGTAATTTTGGACAATTTCTGTTGGTCCATTTATCATGAAATTTTCACAGGGTGTGTTGTTTGAAATGGTCAAAAATGGAAAAGAAAATGAAAAGAGACAGTGAAGTGTGGATGAGGGACTCGCTCTGGTTTGATTTGATTGATCTGAGTTTTACGTTTTTTGTTTATCACTCACTGTTAAGGTTTGTCCACTTCATTACAGACACGGACCATTGAAGAAACTGAAATGTAATCTCTCTCTCTGTCTTACTCTCTCTCTCTCTCTCTCTCTCTCTCTCTCTCTCTCTCTCTCTGTCTCTCTCTGTCTCTCTCTCTCTCTCTCTCTCCCCCGTGTCTGGTGTATTCGGTAATGTGACCCCACAGTGAGAGTCTAATCCAGCTCTGAGGGGAATAACGCTGTATTAGTTTACTCTCATCACTGCACATCAATACTCACCTGCATTACAGCGTACAGATACATTTACACACGCCTCCATTTTATTTCTCCTCAGCTCTCCGGGAGGAAGTGTGTGTGTGTGTGTGTGTGTGTGTGTGTGTTCCGGTTCCACCTTAAATTCTGACTGAGACGCCGAATGTAATTGCGGCACCATTTAAGGTGGACTGCACTGTTATAAATGCGAATTTATAAGTCCGTTCATCTCCAAATGTTTGTCTGTCTTTCTCTTTTCCTTTTCGTTCACTACTAGCCAGGCGAAACCTCGTTGCTACGTGACCTCCAGTCTTACGGGCTACACACACACACACACACACACACACACACACACACACACACACACACACACAAACAATGTTATTACTGTAAGATACTGTAAGTAGTAATTCTGTGTATGTTGAAGTCCAGTATTTACAGTTATCATACAATACCTGCTTTATCTGATCAATACTTCATTAAATTAAATTAAATCAGCTGATGCAACTGAACAGATCTATGTGATGCTGGAGAACAGTGAGATGTCAGGAACCAAACCTGTGTTCTCCTGTGTTCTTCTAACGTACACTCTTAAAAAGATGGTTCATCAAAGGTCATTTAGTACAGACAGTGGTTCTGTATAGAACCAAGAACACTCAAAACCATTTGCATGCTTAAAGGGTTCCCTGCATGGGGAAATGGTTCTTCAGAGTGGTGGAGGATGTACTGAGTATGGTTCAATAAGGCACCAAAAAGGGTTCTGCTATTGTGACGATGTCAAGTTTGTAACAGCAGAAGAACCGTATTTAGTACTATATAGAACACATTGTCCATCAATCTGAAAAGCCATTTCATCATGCAGTTTTTTATGGGTATATATATGTGTGTGTGTGTGTGTGTGTGTGTGTGTGTGTGTGTGTATATGTATATATATATATATATATATATATAGATAGATAGATAGATAGATAGAGAGAGAGAGAGAGAGAGAGAGAGAGAGAGAGAGAGAGAGAGATTCGATACCGCTTGTGTAGTTAATTATAATTAATTGTTATTTTTTGATTTATGATTAATTGCTTTATTCTATGTAGTCTGCTGTAATAAATCACATAATTTTGTACAATTTATCATGATATCATGATTAAACTGTTTTGTGTAGGTAATTGTGATAAGTCACTTTTTTGAGCAGGTTATCATGAATAATTGCGTAATTTTGTGCATTTAATCTTGATTATTCATGTTTATATTATTATGCATGTGATATATTATTATAGTATGAATACTCTTGTTGAATTAGAGAGCCGGGTGTTCCCAGACTGTTCAGTACATGTCAGCCACTGTATTAGTCTTTCACAGTAATGTGAACCGGACAAACAACAGGCTTTTATTTTGGCATGTTAGTTATGTGCTAATAACAGCGGCAGACAGCGTTATTCCCTGTGGAATGTTTGGAATGTGTGAAAGTGTGGAATGGGTGGTTTCGCCCGGCTCAAAGTGAGCAGATTAACGTCGCCGGCCTCACCGAACCGCCCTGAGATTATTACATTCAGCTAATAAGATGGTGTTTTTCTGCAGTGCTGAGTGAAAGAATAACGTCTCTCTCCCTGTAAACTGAGTTATAATCCTGTTTCAGCTCAAACACCATCAGCAACACCATCACCCAGAGCTCAATTTACACATGAACACACCCGGATCATCAAGTTATCCCGTTTGAAGAGCCCTAGATGCTGTTGTTTTTTGTAGTAAGGGAATTTATTATATCCAGAGCTGGTCCTGATCGTCCTGGGGCCCTTAGGAAAATACTACAAAGGGGTCCTCCTACCTGACCCTTGAGACATTTGCAGTTACATTTATAGCATTCAGCAGACGCTCTTATCCAGAGCGACTTACCAAAAGTGCTTTGTCTATCCAGAGAAAGTATCTTTGCTGGTTACCAATAGGTTAGAGAGAAAGACAGTCCTGAGCTCAGACAGTAGCCACGTTTACATGCAGCCTGATAATCCGTTAATAATCTGACTAATAGCTCAATTGGAATAGAATACGTCCATGTAAACACCTCAATTGGAATAGTCTAATCCGATTGAGGCCATTCGGAATACAATTTCTATCCGATTAAACGAGGTGGGTAAACCTCTAAATAATCCGTTAAATAGAAGAATAATAGCCATGTAAACGCCTGAATCCGATTACATTTCGATCAGAACGTGTAAGTATGTTCTGCGCATGTGCGTCGCGTCACGGCGAAAGTTTACACCGCTCAACATGGCGGAGCAGAAACGGGTCTGGACCTCATGTTCGCTGTCATGGTAACGTTTACTCTAAGCGCTACTCCACGCATGCGCGTCATTTTGCATCGGATTACTTGTAGTGAGCATGTAAACGAAGATTTTCCATCAGATTGTTGAATAGAGTGCATATAAACACCTCAGTCTAAATCTGTAATCGGATTGTATTCAATCGGATTGGCAAAAATCGTTGCATGTAAACACAGCCAGAGCTAGAATCAGTCATTATTGACACCAAGAGAAAAAGGAACAGAGTTAAACACAGAGCAGTGCAATACAATACAATACATAAGTGCTGTACAATACATTACAATCAATACTTAACTCAGTGCTCATTTAAGTGCTGTATAAAGAGACGGTCTTCAGTCTGTGTTTGAAGACAGCTAGAGACTCTGCTGTGAGAGGACAGCCAGTGGGAGTTCGTTCCACCACCTGGGCTCCAGCACAGAGAACAGTCTAGATGCTTGCCTTCCGCGCGGCTTGAAGGATGGCGGGTCAAGCCGAGCTGTACTCGAAGCTCGAAGGGCTCGTGGAACAGTTCGAGATTTCACCATTGCCATCAAGTAGGGAGGGGCTGGTCCATTTTTGGCTTTGTAGGCAAGCATAAGGGTTTTAAATCTGATGCAGCTACAGGAAGCCAGTGAAGGGAGCGCAGCAGTGGGGTGACGTGGCTGAACTTTGGGAGATTGAAGACGAGCCGTGCTGCTGCATTCTGGATGAATGCAGTTGCCACACAGTCACACTTGACCCCCCAGTACTCCCACTGCATCCCCCCTCCTTTAAACCAGTCTGCTCCATTTGTCGCTGTAGGAATAACTAGACCTGTACAGAACAGAATGAGGTATAAACAGTATTTAAAACTGTTATTAAGAGTCATTTCCGACTCCTGGCAATCATCTGGACAATGTTTCTCCAGAATATCCTGTCTTCTGTTTGGGTCTTTAGGCTTCTGAATTGCTGTTTCATGATTGTCTTCATCCATCTTGTAGCTGGTCGTCCTCTTCCTCGTTTATCTTCAGCTCGTCTGAGCATAACGGTCTTTTCCAATGAACCGGTTCTTCTCAGAATGTGTCCGAAGTAAGAAAGTTTGGTTCTCTGGGCTTCCAGTGAGAGGTGAGGTTTGATTTGTCCTGAGGTCTCAGGTTCCACCTTAAATGGTGCAGCAAATACATTCTAGTGCCCGAGGCCTGATGAACCAAAATGTAACTGCTGCACCTTTTAAGGTGGAACCTGAGACCTCAGGAGCCAGAATGTAACTGCTGCACCATTTAAGGTGGAACAGGAAAATTCGAATAAGAAGCTGACAGATAAGCAGCTTCACCGTGGCACGCTGGGCAGTATGGATAAACATCTCTCAGTAAATAATAACCAAGAATTCAGCCAAACCAGAGCATAAATAGTACTTTATATTTGACACAGCTTGAATGGGCCTCATACACAAACAGAACGGTCCCACATTTGCAAAGGAGTTAGACAAGGCTGCATACCATCACCACATCCGTCCTACCTGAATGCAGAACACATAAATGGGAGAGGACTGGAAGGAGATGATTGAGGATTGGTGGGA
Organism: Colossoma macropomum; assembly: GCF_904425465.1. NCBI lineage: Eukaryota > Metazoa > Chordata > Actinopteri > Characiformes > Serrasalmidae > Colossoma > Colossoma macropomum. The sequence continues at coordinate 749,045 of NW_023494806.1, read as the reverse complement.
GAAACATCAATAAACTTTAATGTGCAATTATAAAGTACTATTTATGCTCTGGTTTGGCTGAATTATTGGTTATTATTTACTGAGAGATGTTCATCCATACTGCCCAGCGTGCCACGAAGGTGAAGCTGCTTATTTGTCAGCTTCTTGTTCGAATTTTCCAGTTTCACCTTAAAAGGTGCAGCAGTTACATTTTGGTTCATCAGGCCTCAGGCAGTAGAATGTATTTGCTGCACCATTTAAGGTGGAACCTGAAGCCTCAGGCACCAGAATGTAACTGCTGCCCCATTTAAGGTGGAACCTGAGAGCCTCAGGCACCAGAATGTAACTGCTGCCCCATTTAAGGTGGAACCTGAAGCCTCAGGCACCAGAATGTAACTGCTGCCCCATTTAAGGTGGAACCTGAAGCCTCAGGTACCAGAAAGTTACTGCTGCACCATTTAAGGTGGAACCTGAGGCCTCAGGCACCAGAATTTAACTGCTGCCCCATTTAAGGTGGAACCTGAGGCCTCAGGCACCAGAATTTAACTGCTGCCCCATTTAAGGTGGAACCTGAGGCCTCAGGCACCAGAATGTAACTGCTACGCCACTTCCATAAAATATCTCCAAAAAAAGACTCGTTACAGAAACCAAAAACGTCCAAAATAATTTGATCTTGTGGAAGGTTGTTCTGCAGGCTGCCACACGTTGGGTGTGTCTCATTAAAAGGACGTTGCTAGGTAGAGTGCAGCGATGTTCTGCAGCATGTTCTGCAGAAGACTCCTCTGCTTCTACAGCACCAAATGATCCGGCCTAGGATTCAGAACAGCAGCAGCGTCATTACTCCTGACCTCTGATCAGCTGTGAGGCTGAGTTTCAGGTGAACAGTGAGCGAGAGGTGGTACTAATTTATACAAACAAATGGGGGAAACACACATTTAACAACAAACTGTCCCTCCAAACTGGCTCTGCTCCTTTATCGTACACTGTGAGAAATAAAGGTTCAGTGCAGGTGTGTTTTTCATTCATCAAGGTACAAACAGTGTAGATGTTCCCTCAGAGCTCCAACAGTGGTTCTAAGGTCTGATTGTGAACCTTAAATAAGTGTTTTCCAGGTGAAAAGTTCGTATTTGTACCTTTTCATAACCGAATGTTTTAAACAGAACAGTAAAATAAAAGTCCTGGAGACGAGACGGGGTGTGTGGAGTCAGTACAGCTTAGAACATATCATTTCAGTGGATTATGGTTCAGTTATGTTCCCTGACTGAAGGTACTGAGATGGAGCCCTGAGGGTTCCACCCAGTGATAAGAGGGGAACGCATTTCAAGGATCCTTTGCATTGTTTTGAAATGGGATGGTGCTGGTGACGTATGCAGCCTTCGAAGGCCACAGTCCTGTAAATGAGACGCAGCGATGCTGTCAGATGTGTTAAAAAGTAGTAGCCTTAGTAAAGGAGCTTTATTAGAGACTTATTTGCATATTGCAATGTAGGTATTGAAAAATGTGCTCTCTCTCTCTCTCTCTCTCTCTCTCTCTCTCTCTCTCTCTCTCTCTGTCCCCTCTCTCTCTCTCTCTCTCTCTCTCTCCTCTCTCTCTCTCTCTCTCTCTCTCTCTCTCTCTCCCTCTCTCTCTCTCTCTCTCTCTGTCTCTGTCTCTCTCTCTCATTCTCTCTCTCACACTCTCTCTCATTCTCGTTCTCTTTTTCTCTCTCTTTCTCTTACTCTCTTTTTCTCTCTCCTTCTCTCTCACTCTCTCTCTCTTTTTCTCTCTCACTCTCTCTCATTCTCTCCTTCATTCTCTCTCTCTCTCTTTCATTCTCTCTCTCATTCTCTCTTTCTCTCTCTTTTTCTCTCTCTTTCTCACACTCACTCACTCTCTCTCTCTCTCTCTCTCTCTCTTTCTCTGTCACTCACTCATTCACTCTCTCTCATTCTCATTCTCTCTCATTCTCTCTCTCTCTCTCTCTTTCCAGTATGTATCTTTGGCGTTAAATCTCTTTTTTCACCCAGACTCTTAAGACATCAGAACCAGCTCGGTGTTTTCCGGGCTGAATAGCCGTGTTCACCACCGCGTAACAATCATTCATCGATCTTATCATCTCCTCGCTCCTCAACTCTGCTCTGACTGTGATGATGAAGCTCATAAGCAGCGCTCGGTCACCGTGTATGGTCAAAGCGCTGTGTGCTTTAGACGCCTCTGTAATCCGATTAAGAATGCAGGAAGTGGAGGCAGATGGATTTCAGCGAGCGGAGCTTCAGCTCCTGTTTGACCCTCTGATGATCCTCAGCTTTCGTCCTGATGTTTCTGCTGCTTTGTTGTGGAGAGATGGTTCCATTCAGTCCTGCAGAAAAGAGGATGAGCCTCAGGTTCTTCCGTGTGTCATCACGTCCTCCATGCGTATCTCCCTGACCCCCCGAGCCCCCCTGACCTCAGCATCTAATATCCCAGCGATTGTCCTTCAGCTGAATTATTGATCTCAAAGCTGAGTTCTTACTGTATAGAATGGACAGCAGCCTCGATCTGCTGGGAGATAAAGCCACGAGATACGGATAAAATGCTGATATAATAACTATAATAACAATACACACTTAAACAAGATGGTTCTTCAAGGGTTCTTTAGCACAGAAATGGTTCTGTAAAAAACCATGAACAGCCAGCAAACCCTTTGCATGATTAAAGGGTTCTTTGCATCGTGAACGGGTTCTTTAGAATGATGCAGAATGTGCTGTAGATGGTTCTATATAGAACTTTTTTGAAAAGGGTTCTATATAGCACCTGCTACTGTTACAAGCTTGTATCGTGAAAATAGCAGAACCCTTTTTGGTACTATATAGAACCACTTTCTTTGCTAAAGAACCCTTGAAGAACTACCTTTTTTTGAGAGTGTAGCACAGCTGTGACTACCAGTTCAGTTGTGTAAATATCTTTTTGTTTATTAGGTTTTTTAAATAATAAAACATATCACTGATAATTATTTTCACAGCAAATTGCAGTAAAATGATAAATCGTGATCCTGCCCAATCTGGCAACCCTGATCAGCATGGAACCACAGGGGCGAGAGGGACACTTTAGGGGTGACAAATTTAGGGGTGACACGCTTTTTGATTGAGTTCAAACCAAAAAAAAAAACAACATATTTAGTGAAAATAAACAAAAATAAACATTAAATTGTTTTTAGTGCCGGAATAAATGTTCAGTATTTACTGTATCAGTATAATATCATGATAGTGATAAGCTGTATGTATGTAGTGCAGCTCTGTGAGGTGATATCAGATATAAGGACAGTCATTTCTGAAGCAGCGCTGTAGTTTATTGATTATTCTGTTTGTTGGGTTTATTTTGCTGTTTGTAAACTTCCTCTGCTCCTCTGGTGTCGCTTCCCTCACTTTTCCTCTGTTTTCTCTCCTTCTGTGTTTCAGTTAGCCAGGTATTCCACTGAGGGTCTCCTGCAGCTAGGACCCCTGGGGTCCACCACGTTTCTGCCTGATACTAAATGCCTGGTGGACGACGGCAGGGGCCGAACTCCGAGCCTGAAGAAGTGCGACGCCGTGTCGCGGTCGTCCCAGAGGCTCTGGGATTTCACTCAGGTAGAGTCCATGGAGAGAATCGAATTCTAGTTCTTATTTGATTTTGGTAGCGTTTATGGTTTTATTTAATATTGTTATTCATTTTTAATATTTTTATTGTATTCTTTTATATATGTTTATTAATTATTTTATTAAATATAATTAATTATTTTTTACTGGTTTCTTACTACTTTACTTGCCATTCAGCTACACCAGTTTAGCTCCACCATTCAGTCTACAGCAGTTTAGCTCCACCATTCAGTCTACAGCAGTTTAGCCCCACCCATTCAGCCTACAGCAGTTTAGCCCCACCCATTCAGCCTACAGCAGTTTAGCCCCACCCATTCAGCTACAGCAGTTTAGCTCCACCATTCAGTCTACAGCAGTTTAGCTCCACCATTCAGTCTACAGCAGTTAAGCCCCACCCATTCAGCCTACAGCAGTTTAGCCCCACCCATTCAGTCTACAGCAGTTTAGCTCCACCATTCAGCTACAGCAGTTTAGCTCCACCATTCAGCTACAGCAGTTTAGCTCCACCATTCAGCTACAGCAGTTTAGCCCCACCCATTCAGCTACAGCAGTTTAGCCCCACCCATTCAGCTACAGCAGTTTAGCCCCACCCATTCAGCTACAGCAGTTTAGCTCCACCATTCAGCTACAGCAGTTTAGCCACACCCATTCAGCTACAGCAGTTTAGCTCCACCATTCAGCTACAGCAGTTTAGCCCCACCCATTCAGCTACAGCAGTTTAGCTCCACCATTCAGCTACAGCAGTTTAGCTCTACCCATTCAGCCTATAGCAGTTTAGCCCCACCCATTCAGCTACAGCAGTTTAGCCCCACCCATTCAGCTACAGCAGTTTAGCTCCACCATTCAGCTACAGCAGTTTAGCCCCACCCATTCAGCTACAGCAGTTTAGCCCCACCCATTCAGCTACAGCAGTTTAGCCCCACCCATTCAGCTACAGCAGTTTAGCTCCACCATTCAGCTACAGCAGTTTAGCCCCACCCATTCAGCTACAGCAGTTTAGCTCCACCATTCAGCTACAGCAGTTTAGCCCCACCCATTCAGCTACAGCAGTTTAGCTCCACCATTCAGCTACAGCAGTTTAGCTCTACCCATTCAGCCTATAGCAGTTTAGCCCCACCCATTCAGCTACAGCAGTTTAGCCCCACCCATTCAGCTACAGCAGTTTAGCTCCACCATTCAGCTACAGCAGTTTAGCCCCACCCATTCAGCTACAGCAGTTTAGCCCCACCCATTCAGCTACAGCAGTTTAGCCCCACCCATTCAGCTACAGCAGTTTAGCTCCACCATTCAGCTACAGCAGTTTAGCCCCACCCATTCAGCTACAGCAGTTTAGCTCCACCATTCAGCTACAGCAGTTTAGCTCCACCATTCAGCTACAGCAGTTTAGCTCCACCATTCAGCTACAGCAGTTTAACTCCACCATTCAGCTACAGCAGTTTAGCTCCACCATTCAGCTACAGCAGTTTAGCTCCACCATTCAGCTACAGCAGTTTAGCTCCACCCATTCAGCTACAGCAGTTTAGCTCCACCATTCAGCTACAGCAGTTTAGCTCCACCATTCAGCTACAGCAGTTTAGCTCCACCCATTCAGCTACAGCAGTTTAACTCCACCATTCAGCTACAGCAGTTTAACTCCACCATTCAGCTACAGCAGTTTAGCTCCACCCATTCAGCTACAGCAGTTTAGCTCCACCCATTCAGCTACAGCAGTTTAACTCCACCATTCAGCTACAGCAGTTTAGCTCCACCCATTCAGCTACAGCAGTTTAGCTCCACCATTCAGCTACAGCAGTTTAGCTCCACCCATTCAGCTACAGCAGTTTAGCTCCACCATTCAGCTACAGCAGTTTAGCTCCACCCATTCAGCTACAGCAGTTTAGCTCCACCATTCAGCTACAGCAGTTTAGCCCCACCCATTCAGCCTACAGCAGTTTAGCCCCACCCATTCAGCCTACAGCAGTTTAGCCCCACCCATTCAGCTACAGCAGTTTAGCCCCACCCATTCAGCTACAGCAGTTTAGCCCCACCCATTCAGCCTACAGCAGTTTAGCCCCACCCATTCAGCCACAGTACCCTGCCTATTTACAGTGAGGTTATAAGGAGTGTTTCAGTCTTTCTGAATGAATAGCCTACAGAGAAACTACTTACCACTTTTTAAATTAATTCTTCGGTAAAATAAATCTTTACTGTGTAGGAACATATGAACTAATGGAACCTGAAGAACCCAGTGCTTCATATCATCTAGCAGAGTTACAGGCACTGCACTGATGCTCTCTGGGAAGCTTTGACTTTGCTCAATTTGGCTCCTTTTTTTCAGAACGGCCCCATCATAAGCCGAGACACGGGTCGCTGTCTGGAGGTGGAAATGTCCAAAGATGCGAATTTCGGGCTGCGGCTGGTGGTTCAGCGCTGCTCTGGGCAGAAGTGGATGATTCGGAACTGGATCAAACACCCCAAACACTGAGGAACAGAGACAGGACCAACACTGGGGGGAAGGCAGAGAGCAGCTTTGTGTGTGAGCAGGACTGACGGCTCAGCGCTGCTCTGGAGGGAGCGGGCAGGACTCGGAGGATGACGCTGTGCAGTTTCAGAGCGGACGGCGGGGTCGTCCTCCGGGCCGAGGCGCTTTTAAAGTGGAGATGAAACGTCCGGCCCGAAAGAGGAGCGTCCGCACTGCAGAGCAGAGAAATCTGCACAGTGCGGAACATTCAGCCTTTCCAAAGTGCTCAGCAGATCCACCGACTCCACAGACTCAGTGGAACGCCCCAGAGTTAAGAGACAGACTGCTGTTAGAACCTTCTACACCAGAAAAGACGCATATTTTAAATTACGCTGCGAAGGAGCAGAGATTGAGGGACCGACACTGAAATATGTGACTCGCTGAATTTACTGGATTCATCATTTCCACATTAATAGAATATTTCAGAACACAGTTCTTGCTAAAAGTGCTGCAGGAAGATATTCGGAAAGACACTGTGGTGACTTCAGGGAACAAAAAGGAAAATAATAATAAAAATTAATGTAGAAAAACAGGCAATGTGGTTAGAAACATGTATCTATTAAGATTTATTTAAAATAATGATCTTGTACTGTAAACATTCTTATCTTAAAATCAGTAAATATTTCTTTGTGTCTAGATTTAATAACCCTAATCTGACCCGGTATTAAAATAATAATCTAAAATAAGCTAAATCTAGCATTTGAATCTTGTTTTAACATTTAAACATTTATTTAAAATCTCGTTTGATACAAAATTTCTTGAAATGAATGTTTGAAGGTTGCAGCTTTTCAATAAAAACTAATGTCCTAAAATGGTCTTAACACTGTAACACTTAAAATAAAACACATTCCTGCAAATTATTCTCAAAATTAAGCATTGAAATCCTAAAAAAAGCAAGATGGGTGATGAAAAACTGCTTCAACTCCAAACAGAATGGATTAAAAAAATGACAAACAAGCCAGAAAATCTCAAACAAACAAAAGATCTGTTTTTTTGTTGTTCAGCTTGAGCAGTTTTGGGCCTTTTTTAATAAGAAACAAGAAATTTCAAGACTTAAAATATGAAGCTAAACTTCTGTCCAACTGAATTCCTAAAAGAGCTAAATTGTCTTGAAATTTCTTCTTTTAAATCTCCTTTTCTCAGTGAGGTTCTTCTTGATGAGCTACACATCCTTTCAGACCCACAGCGCTGAGTCGTCTTCTCACAGTGGAAGGATGGACAGAAACACCTGTGGATGTTTTCAGATCTGATCAGCTTGATTTTCTCCTCTCTCTCAGAGATGAAAGCTTTAAGTGCTGTTTATCTGATGGGGGCAGTTTTGGGGTCGACCAGCTCTTCCAGGTGGTTGTTAGGAGACACACTTTCTCTGGATCTTTTCATCAGTTTTTGAACTCCAGTTTTGGAAACTCATGCAAGGTAGATTCTCTTATAATCTCCTCATAAATATCTCCTGAAAAATCAATAATTATATGATGTTTCCAACAGTACAGTACATATTCAGTTCCAGATAAATATATTCAATTATTATAATGTAATATATATTTAAATGTAAATAAAACTGTAGAAATGTAGGATGATAAATTCTACAATGATGTAGAAAACTGTAGAACATCAAGAGTAAAATTTTCATAGCTTAATTAATATCCAAGAATGGATAAATTACCATCCAGAATGAAGTTATAATTAAATTAATATCCAGAATGAAGTTCTAATAAAATAAACATCTAGAATGAAGTTCTAATTAAATTAATGTCCAGAATGAAGACTTGTATACTAAATGTTAAAATGTATTCATGTGAAAAGTGATTAAAAATTTTCTAAACAATACTATATTATATTTTATTGATGTGGAAATGATGCTCACATACCAATCAAGTGAATTCAGTGCAGCACTTTTATCAGCGTATTTAAGAGCTACTGAGTAAAATCTGCAGATTACCTTTTTAATATTAGTCACCATATCGATAGGTCTTTATTTAGGCTGCGATGTTTTGAATAATTAAGTATCGAGATTTTTCTCCACTCATATCTGAAGAGCTAGAACAAAAAAAAGACTTTGACTCTGTTCAGGACAGCCAAACAGCTTTATACCAGCTTTCCAGTTTACTTTGTTTGTTTGTTTGTTTGTTTTGTTTATTTATCTTTTTTTCACATTGTTTGATTTACAGACTTGATCACTTATGCACAACAGAATCACATACTCACGTGCCTTTCTCCATCTTTACGCTCTCAGACCGGGGAATGTTGATCCGGAAGCATGTACAAAATGACTTTAAGTTAACTAAATATGAATATAGTGTAAAGACGTCTTATAATAGTAAAATGTTGTAAAATAATGAGGGGAAGACGAGTCGTTCAAAAATAATTACAATAATAATAAAAAATGAGGGATTGATTTTACAAGGTTGTATTTCTGTATTTCATATTGATTTACATACTGCACACATTAAAGGTAAAGGTTTCTACACCGTTTTGGGTTGAACAAACAATTCACTGCAAAAAAGGATAAAAATGATCTTAGAAGTTAAAATTATCTCAAATCTATAGGATATTTCTACAACCCCATTTCCAAAAAAGTTGAGACGCTGTGCAGAATGTAAATAAAAACAAAATGCAATGATGTGCAAATCATTTAAACCCTATATTTAATTTAAAATAGTACAAAGACAACAAATCAAATGTTGAAACTAAGAAATTTTATGATTTTAAAAAAATTTGCCCGTTTTGAATTTGATGGTCCAAAAAGTTGGGATGGGGGAACAAAAGGCTGGTAAAGTTGTGTAATGCTAAAAAAAACACCTGGTGGTTGATTGGCAACAGGTCAGTAACATGATTGGGTATGAAAAGAGCATCTCAGAGAGGCGGAGTCTTTCAGAAGTAAAGATGAGGAGGGGTTCACCACTCTGTGAAAGACTGCACCATCAAATAGTGCAACAATTCAAGAAGAACGTTTCTCAACATAAAATAGCAAAGAACTTTCATCATCTACGGTACATAATATCATTAAAAGATTCAGAGAATCTGGAGAAATCTCTGTATGTAAGGGACGAGGCCAAAAACCAGTATTAGCTGGCTGTGATCTTTGGGCCCTCAGGCAGCACTGCATTAAAAACAGACATGATTCTGTAGTGGAAATCACTGCATGGGCTCAGAAACACTTCTGAAAACCACTGTCTGTGAAAACAGTTCATCACTGCATCCACAAATGTGAGTTAAAACTCTAAAACACAAAGAAGAAACTGCATATAAACAGGATCCAGAAACGCTGCCACCTTCTCTGGGCCTGAGCTCATTTAAAATGGACTGAGGGGAAGTGGAAAAGTGTTCTGTGGTCCGATGAATCAACATTTGAAATTCTTTTTGGAAATCATGGACACTGTGTCCTCCAGACTAAAGACCACTCAGCTTGTTATCAGTGCACAGTTCAAAAGCCAGTGTTCATGATGGTATAGGGGACATTAGTGCACATGGCATGGGTGACGTGCTCATCTGTGAAGGCACCATTAATGCTGAACGATATATACATGTTTTGTCAACATATGCTGCCATCCAGACGACGTCTTTTTCAGGGAAGGCCTTGATTATTTCAGCAAGACAATGTCAAACCACATTCTGCATGTATTACAGCAGCATTGCTCCATATTAAAAGAGTCCGGGGGCTAAACTGACCTGCCTGCAGTCCAGATCTGTCATCACTGAAAACATTTGGCACATTATGAAATGAAAAATATGACAAATGAGCTCCTGAACTGTTGAGCAGCTGAAATCCTGTATCAAACAAAAACAGGAAAACATTTCACTTTCTAAACTACAGCAGTGTCTCCTCAGTTCACAAACACTTACAGAGTGTTGTTAAAAGAAGAGGTGATGAAACACAGTGGTAAACAGGCCCCCGCCCCGACTTTTTTGGAACGTGTTGTTGGCATCAAATTCAAAATGGGCAAATATTTTTCAAAAACAATAAAATTTCTCAGTTACAACATTTGACTTGTTGTCTTTGTAGTATTTTCCTTTAAAAATATGGTTTACATGATTTGCACATCATTGCATTCTGTTTTTATTTACATTCTGCACAGCATCCCAACTTTTTTGGAAATGGGGTTGTAATATTATGCAGAGATATTTCTAATATTATGTTGGGATTGTTGTAAGCTCCTTTTAAAATTAACATATTTCTAGAATTTTTTTTTTACTTGTAACAAGCAAAATTATTTGCCATAAACATTATCAAAATGACTTAAAACAAGTATCAAACATGTCAAGTAATCTTCTAAAAAGCTTACAACAATCTAAACACTGAATACACATCTGGGGACAACTTGTTAAACTTTTACATGTTAAACATTCAAGGGCACGCCCCCTTTAAACTCCGCCCCAAATTCCTCCATGGTCTTTAAGCATTCAGAGTACAATTGATAAAAAAACAAGCCAGCTAGTTAAACGCTATCGTTAGTTAACAGGACTGTTTTTCTCCTGAATGTTTATCCCTTCGTGAAGAACCTGCTGGAGCGAGAGGTTCTGCTGAGACAGAGTCTATTTTTGCAGGGATGGCGGTTTGACACCGGGAGCGAAGCGCAATTAAAGCTGCAGCGTGGCTGCGTTCAGGTCCGAGTTCACTTTAATCGCTCAAGCCCACCCACGGGATCACAGTCTGGAGCCCTGGCTGAAAGTTCTCCAATTTATCAGCTTCGCTCCAGCCCTTCTCCCTTTCTGCTCATGCTGAGGAAAGTTCACCAAAGCCAGAAGTTCACCACTGTCCAAATCAGCACAGCTTCGATTTATTAATTTGTTTACTCTGTTTTTTTGTGCACTGAAATCTGCTGAGATTCCAGTCACTGCAGCCAAGTGGGGAACAGCAGCTCAGCTGAGAGACAGAACAACAATTACATGATAATTGGACGGCACTGAGATACGCCTGTCAACGTCCAGCTCCTTCTTTTCCTCTGACCTTTCCTTTTTCTTCATTTTTCTTCATGCTTTCTCACATACATAACTCAGAAAGAGGAAGAGGAAGGCCTCTCCGCTCTGCATTGCTGTGAGCAGGGGGCAGGTGCTGTACATGAACGTACGATGATGGTAATGTGTTTACAAGGTTTATGCATTACTTTATATATATTAATATATATACAGATACCTACAGAAGAAAAAATAACACACTAAATAATAATATTAATAATGACAACAATAATAGCAATAATGATCAAAATGAAAATAAATCAATAATCAAGTGATAAAACAAAACAAAAGAAAAGAAAAGTAATATTAGTGTATCAAACTGTAGCTATTTACAGTTAACATTTGTCATATATGTACAGAAGAGGGCATTTGTGGAAAGGCCCACTGACAGACTATATAGACAAAAGTATTGGGACACCTACACATCACACCTATGGTAGCTTTTTTGACTCCCATTCTAAATCCATAGACATTAATATGGAGTTGGTCCCCTTTGCAGCTCTAACAGCTTCCACTCTTCTGGGAAGCTTCTACAAGATGTTGGAGAGAGTCTGTGGGAATTTGTGTCCAATCATCCAGAAGAGCAACTGTGAGGTCAGACACTGATGTTGGACGAGAGGGTCTGGCTCACAATCTCTGCTCTAGTTCATCCCAAAGGTGTGTGATGGGGTTGAGGTCAGGGCTCTGTGAGGGCCAGTCAAGTTCTTCCACACCAAACTCACCCAGTCAGGCCTTTATGGAGCTGCTTTGTGCACTGGGGCTCAGTCATGCTGGAACAGGAAAGGTTCTTCCCCAAACTGTTCCCACAACATTGGAAGTGTACAACTGTCCAGAATGTCTAAGATTTCCCTTCACTGGAACTAAGGGCGCTAGATCAACCCCTGAAAAACAGCCCCATATCATCATCCCTCCTCCACCAAACTCTACAGCTGGCACAGTGCAGTCAGGCAGGTAACGTTCTCCTGGCACTCGCCAAACCCAGACTCGTCCATCAGACTGACAGATGATTCATCACTCCACAGAATACGTTTCCACTGCTCCAGAGTCCAGCGGCGGCGCTTTACTCCACTACATCCGACGCTTGGCATTGTGCTTGGTGATGTAAGGCTTCATGCAGCTGTTCGCCATGGAAACCCAGCCATGAAGCTCCTGGTGCTCAGTTTCTGTGCTGATGTTGATCCAGAGGAGGTTTGAACTCTGCAGTTATTGATCAGCAGGTTGGTGTCTTTTATGCTCTGTGCTCCTCAGAACTCGGCGACCCGCTCTGTAACTTTACGTGGTCTGACACTTCGTAGCTGAGTCACTGTGGTTCTTAAATGGTTCCACTTTCAATAATACACTCACAGTTTATCGTGGAAAATCTCGGAGGGAAGACATTTCGAACTGACTTATTGCAACGGTGTCATTCTGTTACAGCACCAAGCTGGAACTCAATGAGCTCTTTAGACTCACTCTTTCACTAATGTGTGTAAAGGCTGACTGCATGGCTGGGGGCTTGATTTTATACACCTGTGGCAATGAGACTAAATGAACCACTTGAATTCAATGATTAAGATGTGTGTCCCAATACTTTTGTCCATAAAGTGTATGTGGTATGGTTATGGGTGTATGGTGTGTTTATGATTATTGTCTTGCGTTTGGTTATTCTTTTAAAATTGGTGGAATCACTGATGTAAAGCCACTTTTCCACCGCGTGGTACTGACTCGACTCTACTTGCCTTTTTTGGTTCTCCATTAGGCAAACCTGATGCTACTTTTGGTGTCACCTCTGTCGAGGTTTCAAGTGAGCTGAACCGATACCAAAAGGTGACGTGGAAAAACTGAAGACTGCTGAGAATTTATCTCATTCGCTATGACGATGAGCTACATCAAGGGGGCGCTATATCTGCAGTGGAAAAAGAAGTAGCTGGTACCAAAAGCATGTAGTCGAGTCGAGCCATACTGCGTGGTGGAAAAGTGGCTAAAGCGAGTACTGAATGCTGTCCAGGCTGCACTGAATTCAGTAGTTTTGTCTTTGATAGATGCTGAAAGCCTTTTTGTTTAAACGTGGTCTGTAAGTAGGTTTTTCCAGTGATTTAATAGTAATATTTTTCCTTGATTTCCAGTATATCAGACTGGATTTTAGCGACGGTTACCGCCATCAACAGTGCTCCACTGTTTGTCTTGGTGATCCTGATTGCTGATGTGTCACCTAACAAACACAGTGATGAGGATAGTGGGGCAGGCTGGTTCAACAGAGGAGTTCACTGATTTATGCTGTCAGAAGTTGGACCCTAAGTCCGGTAGGTCACTTCTAGCCTTCATAACTTCAGAACGGTTTAAGACACACACATGATCCACATATCAGGACATTCAGCAGGCCCGCCCCTAACTAGCAAGCATGATGTCATTGAGCTGTGACATCAGCTTCAGTGAGTAATTCGGCTGGGAAAATCACCTAAAATCCTGATATTATTGCTCTACTTTTTGACCTTCATATTCCAACAAAGGGTTAAAACAGCGGCAGATTCACTCATCTGACTCTGCCTCACCATCCAGAGTGATTTCATCCACCTGTGACCGTCCATCAGCCAGAGATCAGCTCCAAAATCACCCAAACCCACTCGCTACTGTTACGTTACATCTCTGCTTTTAGCCTTCAAAAAAACGATAAAACTGCAGCGTCCCATTCAACACTTTCCCTCTTTCCCTCAAAATCACACAAACAGGCCCTAAAACACATTTTAACAGATAAATAAGAATAAATATGACAAATATTATTATGAAAGTAATAATAATTAGCTCTGTCTTTCAGTTTACATTGATTTTGAGTATTAAAAATATCTGATATTAAATACGCAACTCAATTTGTAATTAAAAAAAAAGCCTGTCTTGCTGTGTATCAGAGATTTAGCCCTCAGCCTGAATCCAAGAGGACAGAAAATCAATAAACACATGTCCACCTTATGCTAATTGTTTATTTTTGCTCATAATAACCAACAGAATGAATCACCATCAAAATTATTGCACTTACAGCTCACAGACACTCCAGACTAACCATTTCTGACAAGATAACTACAACTGCCCTTGTTTTCAAGATCTCTATATGCAAAAAATTCTAAAATTTAGCAGGTGCTCAGTACATTTTTGATCAGAAATGACCCAAATTTATAAAAATATCAAATTTCTGTCAGCATTTACATGTTAAACAATGGCATATCTGAGTAGCCCAGGGTCTCCTGAAAATAACAACGTATAGCACGTGTGACTGTCTCATGTAAATACTTTAGAAATGTAATTCTAATTGACCCAAAATCCCAAAACGTCTGGGGTTCTAAGGTTAATTGGAGTACAATACCATATGGTATGTATATAGCTGTCTGGTGTGTTTAATGAGGTTTATGCATTACTAAAGCTATGAAATATGGGGCATAATTAACCCTCAGGACCCCATGAAAGCCTCAAAATGAAAATGTTGGGTGGTCTAGGCCTAAAAGTCTAGTACAGCAGTTCTACAAGTCTAAAATACAGGATAGAAACTTAAATCACTTAATTTGACTTAATACCAGTGAAACGATCTGTCTATGCAGCAATTTTACTCCAGAAGAAACCTTACAGTACGTTCCAGTTTGCACTCTAAAACATGATGGTTCTTTAGTAAAGAAAATGGTTCTATATAGAACCATGAACACTCAAAAAACCATGTGCATGATTAAATGGTTCTTCGCATTGTGAAATGGTTCTTCAGCTTTATGGGGAACGTGCTGTATATGATTCTATATAGTACCAAAAAGGGTTCTGCTATTGTTGCGATGTCAAGCTTGTAGCAGTAGCAGAACCCTTTTTAGTGGAATCATATATAACACATTCTCCATCAATCTGAAGAACCATTTCACCTTGCAGAGAACCATTTTAGCATGCAAATGGTCCTATATACACTCTTAAAAAGATGGTTCTTTAAGGGTTCTTTAGTGAAGAAAATCTATGTAGAACCTTGAACACTCAAAGAACCATTTGCATACTTAAATGGTTCTCTGCATGGTGAAATGGTTCTTCTGCTTGATGGAAAATGTGTTGTATATAATTCTATATGGAACCTTTTTGAAAAGGGTTCTATATAGGACCAAAAAGGGTTCTGCTATTGTTGTGATATTTTGATGGAACCATATACATTGTCCATCAATCTGAATGATTTCACCATGCAGAGAACCATTTAAGCATGCAACTGGTTCTATATACATGTTTTATCAAGCTTGTAATAATAGTAGAACCATTTTTGGTGCTACATAGAACCCTAAACGACACATTTTCCATCAATCTGAAGAACCATTTCACCATGCAAAGATTTCTTTAATCATGCAAATGGTTCTTTGAGTGTCCATGGCTCTATATAGAATCATTGTCTTTACTAAAGAACGCTGAAGAACGTTTGTAAGATCGCAGGGCTCAGTAGTTCTCCACAGGAGTGTTGTTTAATAATGTTCTCCCTGGGAACCTGAGGAAGCTCCTTCATCTTCACCATGATTGCTGCTTGTTGTGTGAAATCCTCCAAATCAATGTTGACGTCTTTTAGAACAGCGGAGAACTTTCCTTTTTTTCCAGCCCTAATCGCTTCTGATCCTCCATGCATCATCCCCCTGCTCTCCAGCAGTCCTGTCTCATTTAAAACCCCACCGTGGACCTAACAAACACCGTTAGAGAACCCATAAATCAGCGGTGTGCGGTGCAGCGACACAGCGCAGGTGGAATAACGTCACCGTCTGCTGGTGTTTCTTAAATTCATCGTTTAAATGCGCTTCGCATGTGGTGCTGCATGAGCTGCCCAGCCGCGAGTGAAAGTAAACAGCAGGAGAAGAGAGTGAAGACGTCTTCATTGCTCAACATGCTCGTGTTCTTTTCTTCAGGCCTCCATGCAGGCAGAACTGCCGGATCTATAAAAAATAGATTGCACAGCAGGGCCGCCGGAACCGCAAGGGCGAGCGGGCGTTTGATCCACTGCTTTTCAGAGTACTGGGGTGACGACCCACCACTTTCTGACTGAGTTCAGGGTGCTAACATCATAAAGACACCAAGCGGAGCGCTGACCAGTTCACAGTACTGGATAACATCATTAAGAAGATCTCGTCTCCATGTTGGTGGGTCAGCTGTAACTCTGTGCTCTGAGTTACTGCAGACGCAGCCTCTGCGCTGTGTTTTCATCCTGAGGACTTTATTCTTAATACAGAAATAGTGCAGCCTTTAGTCCTGGTTAGGCAGCCCTGCTTCTTCTCTCCTCTCATCACCTCCTCATATGAGACCAAAGTCAAAAGGGTGGACAGTAAAACTCACAGCAAAGATAACAGGACATGCGATAATCATAATTCAAAAGCAACAGCTGATCAGCGGTAATAACTTGGCTTTGTGTACCAATGAGTCGGACTCATACAGTAACGACGTCACTCTACTGCGTCAGCATAACTGCAGTGTTTAAGAGAATATCTCAGGCTTTAATAACTTCATACATGAAATTGTGCAGACCTGATGATAATAGTACAGCCTTTAGTATTGGTTATCAAGCCCCTCCTTCTCCTCTCCTCATATGAAAAGAATATAAAAGAATAAGCTTAGCTGGCGAGTACACTGTGTGGAGCATGCTGTGTAATGCTAGCAATCTGTGCATGTCTGTAAGTCACTCTAAAGTTGACTATCAGCAAAAATCATACAGTATATATATATATATATATATATATATATATATATATATATATATGTGTGTGTGTGTGTGTGTGTGTGTGTGTGTGTATCGCTGCTGTCGGAACAAAACCTCATATCTCCATTTTTGACGATTTTCAGTTTTTGATATAATTGAAAATGCCTGTTGTTCTTTACATTGTGTGTAAATTTCATGATGAATGGACCAAAAGAAACGACCCAAAATGACTTGGGGGGAAAAAAAGTCTTGTTCCCACAGCAGCTGTATATATATATATATATAATTTATAATAATAATAACATAATTTTTTGTTTTTGTTTTGTGACACCTTAAACATTAAGCATTTCTGTTCTATACTTTCAGTTTATTGTTATATTTTCATGGTGTTTCTGACCAATAATCAAACAAACCTGTGTGTGACTTGGTCCTCTTTAGTCGCTGTGAAAATCAACCAAACCAAATGAAAAAATACAACATCAAAAAAATCATAAGCATGACATGAAAGGCAGTTTTAGTTACTCAGTCAGTGGCCTAGTTGTGTTTTGTCACTTAGCCAGCCTTGTTTTTTTTTGTTTTGTTTTTTTTTTGTTTTTTGATACTTCAGATACCACTGAGGCAGCTACACAAACATGAGAATTAGGTTTAATGCTCAGTATGGAACATTGGCATTGATTTGGCATCAATTAGAAACTCCTTAATGAAACAGCACATATTTGAAGGTGAACTACAGCAGCATATGGCTTCAGTATAGTAGGCATTTTTACACATCGCCTTCACTTTAAATCGATCACATTGTGCTGCGTCAGCTGATCTCAGAGCGGGTAGATTTTGTTAGTGTGCAGGTTTGGCGTCCAAGGCCAGATAGAGGTTGAAAAATCTGACCCAAAAGTAGCAACACTCTGCATTCACCTCATTAACTAGCATTAGCAAAGACTGGCCACTTTATTAGAAACACCAGCCTTGTGCTTCCACTTACTGGCCACTTTATTGGAAATACCCCCCTCATGCTTCCACCAACTGGCCACTTTATTAGAAACAGCAACCTTGTGCAATCACTATCTGGCCACTTTATTGGAAACAGCAACATTGTGCTTTCATTAACTGGCCACTTTATTAGGAACACATACCTTGTGCTTCCACTAACTGGCCACTTTACTGGAAACAGCAACCTTGTGCTTCCACTAACTGGACACTTTATTAGAAACACTCACTTTGTGCTTCCATCAACTGGCCACTTTATTAAAAACAGCCACCTTGTGTGTCCACTAACTGGCCACTTTATTGGAAACACCAACCTTGTGCTTTCATTAACTGGCCACTTTATTAGAAACACCCACTTTGTGCTTCCACCAACTGGCCACTTTATTAGAAACGGCAACCTTGTGCTTCCACTAACTGGACACTTTATTAGAAACACCCACTTTGTGCTTCCACTAACTGGCCACTTTATTAGAAACAGCAACCTTGTGTGTTCACTAACTGGCCACTTTATTGGGAACACCAACCTTGTGCTTTCATTAACTGGCCACTTTATTAGAAACGCACACCTGTTCTGTGGCTGTTCCTGCTGCAGCCTGTTCCCCTTGCCAGGCGAAACGCTGACACAGAGCAGGTGTAGAGCAGATAGTGATGAGCGGGTCTGATGTATGATTCGTTTGATCTGTCCCGCTGTTCTCTCGGCTGTGTAAGATAGATGTCGTGTTGGAGTGAAGGGAAATGTCAGGCGCTCAGATGAAAGAGATCATCTACAGCAGATACAGAGCAAAAAAAGAAAAAGCCCTGAGAGTCACGGGACGTTGCGTCAACATCAGTGTGGAGTTCTGTAAAACTGCTGCATCTACATCTTTCAGCACAGCACATTACCAGCTGCTCTAATTCAGCATTCAAGATAACGGCTGATCTGTCCAGAAGTGTTAACGTACATCCATTGCTTTGCCAATAGAACCAGATGCTTTGGATTAGCTGTACGTGATCCTAAGGTCACCATGTCCAGTGCCCAGCGTGGGCTAGAGGGGTATAAAGCCCCCCAGCATTGGGCTGTGGAGCAGTGGAACTGTGTTCTCTGGAGTGATGGAGCTCCATCCAGTACCTTTGGGATGAGTTAGTGATCCAGATCTGATCCAACCTGACCTCATTAATGCTCAATCAAAGGTATCTTTAAGGCGCCTCAGTGTAACTGCAGCACCAGTTAAGGTGGAACGGATAATTCAAAAGAGAAGCTGGTGAATAAGAAGCTGACTTCAGCTTTATGTACATGTATGAATTTATTATTTGAGTTTTGGGTTTATTATGAGTTTATTATGTTTATTATAATCTATAGTAAACGTGATGAGATGAGCTCTATCAGAACACAGAGTGACGGCTCACCTACCAACCTCTAGACGTGATCTTCTTAAGCTGAAGTTCCACTACACGACTTTTATAGCTAGTCCACGGTACTGAATAACCTGGCTCTCCAACGCCCCCTACTGGCTGATCATTGATTATAAAACATCATCTACACTGACTTGAAATCCATGTCAATTTCATAGAAATGATCATAACATTTTAAAAAATTGCAGTAAATTGTAATATAAATTAATAAGATTATCCTCATATGAACACATACGTTATTATGATATCAAATATCACATTATTAAGCACACATATACATTTTTAAGCAAAAATAATCAGAGCTCTGTAGTTAAACGTTGATCTCGAGGTTTGTTTTCTGCTGGGCCGAGAGAGCAGGTGATTTTCTGATCACAGTGCTGTCGTCTCTGAGTGATCCGTCTGTTATTAGAGGCTTTTTCAGTCATCTGAGACCGCCGATCATCTCCCACCACAGCAAAATCTAATACGACAGCACCTCACGGACATCTTTAGCACTGAAAGTGAATAGAATTCTGGAGGAGATTTGATTTTATCTAACACGTTATATAAAATTTCTGCAGCCTCAAATAAATGCACTGAGAAAAGTTTGTACACAGATCAGCCATAACATTGAGGCCACCTCCTTGTTTCTACACTCACTGTCCATTTAATCAGCTCCACTGACCATATAGTTTCACTCTGTAGTTCTACAGTTACAGACTGTAGTCCATCTGTTTCTCTGTGGGAGGTGAACAGAAGCAGCTTGGAGAACTCGACGTGTCCATAAAGAAAGCTTTGTTTAGATTCAACACAGCAGCCAGAGTACAAAGGAGAAGGAAACATGCACTTTAAACCCAGCACAGCTGTAGCTGATAAAGAATCGTGCCAGGGGTTCAGATCTGACAGCTCAAGATAAGATTATCTGATCTTAATTTAGGAATCTTATCTTATCTTACAGCATCTTATCTCCAGTTAGGAAGTCTTAACCTCCTCGATCAGAGTCGACAGTCAGCTGTCATGTCTGTTTCTGAGCAACCGACCATAAACACACAGAAATGTAATCACGTCATCAATATAATGTTAAAATGTGAGTTAAGCTGCTGTTACTGATGTAAAAAAGGTCAAACAGAACTAAAGTGTGATAAATTGTGAGGTGTGAATACTGTGAGAGTGCCCCCTGCTGTTTATCAGAGCGTCGCCGCTCCCCAGTTTCAGTCTCCATTTCCCAAACGCTTTAGCCGAGCGCGCTAACGTTACTCCTCCTAATAAACAGACACACGTTCAGCTCCGTCTCCTCATTATTCACCACCATCACTGTAATATTTCATCATCAACATTAACACACGAAGGTGATCAGAGGGGCGGTGGAGATCGAGTCTGCAGCGTCTGAGATCTTTAAAACGCAGAGTTAGAAAAGAAAATCATCTCACAGTGAAAGCAGCGTTTTACAGTAGAGATAAATGGAGCTCATTATGCTGGTAGTGAACTATGCTGCTGACTCAGCTGCCTAGAAACCATAGAAATGGGCCTTAAACAGAAGTGAGGACCCTGTTGGGGTTCATCCTAAAGTTAGGACAGGATTTAGGAGGTTCAGTGTAGTTAGGATGTTTGTGTGATGCTGTTTTCTTATCTGGAGTTCATGATGAGATTATGAAGGTAGGAACTGCTTTTCTGGAACAGCTACTGTCCGAAATTCAGTCCCCACTGAAGTCGTCATGGAGACCAAACATATTTCAGAGTTAAGATGTTTCTGTAATACGACTCCAGGACCCAAAGCTGGATGATGATAGTTCACGCTCCCAAATGCAGAACTGCTCCAGAGTTCATGTAACTACACATTAAAGACACATAGTTCAAAATCCCACTGAAAACATTTACTAACTGTTTTAAGAACTAAATACAGCTCAGCTAAGCGTGAGCAAAGCATTATGGGAGCCAAAGCATGCTCTCACACCATATACTTTGTTAGCCCCCTTTTCACCCTGTTCTTCAGTGGTCAGAACCCCCATGGACCCTCACAGAGGAGGTACTATTTGGGTGGTGGATCATTCTCAGCACTGCAGTGACACTGACGTGGTGGTGGTGTGTTAGCTAAACAAGCACACATGCCAGCAGGGGGTGCGCTGGGTCATCAGGGTCTGTAGAGCCACTGTAGACCTTTTACACAAACACTGTCTCCAGTGAACGAACATCTTCTCCCACCGAGCTCTCGCTCTCTCACATACCGACAGCTTTAGAGGGAGGAAAAGAAAACTGTTCCTCTGAAAGCGGCTGAAGCAGCAACTTTACAGCACCAACTGCACATTAACGTCAGTCAGCAGCGCTGAAACACAGACACAGAGGGTCTTTAACTCCGTATGACAGAGTTTATTCCTTTATTAACTGCTCAAACTCATTTCTCCTCTGATCATCATCAGCTGACAAACCACTGAAACTGAGAGGCTGTTTTTGCTTTAAGCTCTGATACTTGCACTGCAAAAAGGCATCTTGTCAAGTAAAATCTTAAATCTAGCCAATAAATCTAATATTTTTCCTGTTGAGATTGTTGTAAGCTTAGTTTAAGATTATTTTAACTTATTACCAAATATTTTAACTTGTTTTAGGTGTTTTTATTAAGTAAATTAATCTCACAATATTGGCAGATATTCAAGAAATAATTAAGAAATGTGCTTAAAACCAGCAAAATTATCTGGCAGTATAGAGAGAATTTTTTCTTAATAAAATTGCTTAAAGCAGGTAAAAATGTGTAGAAATAAGTTGGATAATCTTATAATAAGTTCACAACCATCTCAAAAATAAGAAATATTAGACAGATCGACTAGGATTAAGATCATTTCATTAGAGAAGACACTGTATTTTGCAGTGTGAGCTGTACACGCTCTACCTGCCATCGCTGTTATTGTCGTCGCCTTAGAAGAAGCAGCGTCGCCCTGCAAACAGAACTTACAGCAGAACAAATGCAGACATGTGAAAAGGGCCTGTTGTTTTGTTAATGATTGCTGACCATCTCACTTTGTTTAACTGGGTTGGTCATTGTTCCCATTAAGGTAGCGCTGGCCACCCCATCTTAAACTGTTTTGGTCACACAGGCTAAAAGACGAGCAGCGCTGTAAAGAAGTCTTTCCAGTTGGAGAAGTAAAATGTTTTTAATTCAGAAGTGGAGCGAAGTCTCTCCCTCTTTCTGTGAGAGGATGAGAGGATGGAGTGTCCTCCTTTGTACTGGAGCTCTATTGTGAAGCCTCTGAAATGCCAATTTAAATGTAAATCTGCTCTGCAGAAATACAGTCAGAGGAAGCAGCTGAGAGTGAAGACGTTATTAGCGAAGCCACAGCAATCAGGCAGACTCCACACACGCCGGGAGATTTCTCCATAAACAGCAGCCTCGATTAGCAGCCAACGGAAATAATCGCACATGAGACAAATTATAGAATTCCACTCATTCGTTCTCGAACTGGCAGGTGGAAGAATGTGAGCCAGGAGATGAGGATTTAGTGGTTGCAGAGAAAGTTGGTGTTTGGTGGAAAAAAGTGTTCAGGAGGTTGATGATGTTGGTGGAGAAGCAAGATCTTCGTTAGAGAATGATGGTGTTTATTGGAGGGAAAGTGATGACATTTAATACAGAATGTTGGTGTTTACCCAAAAAGATTGTTCATAGAGAATGATTGTTTGGTGGAGAGTGATGGTGTTTGGTGTAGAATGGTGGTGTTTGGTGGAGAGTGCTGGTGTTTGGTGGAGAATGACTGTGTTTAGTGAAAAAAGTGTTCATAATGAATGATGATGGTTGATGGAGAATGACAGTGTTTGGTGAAGAATGTTGGTGTTGAAGAATGCCGGTGTTTGGTGAACAAAAGCATTCATGGAGATTGACGATATTTGATGGAGAAGGTTGTATGTTTGGGATTGTTAGTGTTTAGTAGAGAACGTTGGTGTTTGTTTTGAATTGAGGGTGTTTTAGGTGAATGTTGGTGTTTGGTGGGCTATGATGGTGTTTGGTGGAGAATGATGGTGTTTTTACGAGAATGTTGGTGTTGGGTGGGCTATGATGGTGTTTGGTGAATGCTGGTGTTTGGTGGAGAATGCTGGTGTTTGGTGAAGAATGCTGGTCTTTGGTAGAATATGGTATTTGTTGGAGAATAATGGTGTTTTTAGGAGAATGTTGGTGTTTGGTGGGTTATGATGGTGTTTGATGAAGAATCATGATGGGGTTTGATGGGGAATGATGGTGATTGGTGGAGAATGCTGTGTTTGGTAGAATATGATGTTTTGTGGAGAATGCTGGTGTTTGGTAGAATATGCCATTTGTTGGAGAATAATGGTGTTTTTAGGAGAATGTTGGTGTTTGGTGGGCTATGATGGTGTTTGTTGGAGAATGTTGGTGTTTGGTGGGTTATGATGGTGTTTGATGAAGAATTATAATGGGGTTTAATGGGGAATGATGGTGTTTGGTGGAGAATGCTGTGTTTGGTAGAATATGATGGTGTTTTTGGGAGAATGTTATTTGGTGGGCTATGATGGTGTTTGTTGGAGAATGTTGGTGTTTGGTGGGCTATGATGGTGTTAGAATGATGGTGACGGTGAGTCAGAGCGACTGTGGTAAATTCAATCTATCACTGTCAGTTTATTACAGTTAAAAACAATCATGAAGTAAACGTTTATGAGGATGCAGCTCTCTCACTTTTCCTCTCTCTCTTCCTTTCTCTCTGTCTCTCTCACCCTCTGCATGACTCTCTCTTTCTATGTGTGACTGTCTCTCTGTCTCTCTCTCTCTCTCTCTCTCTCTCTCTCTCTCTCTCTCTCTGTGTTTACTGCTGTAAACAAGTTCATTAATTAGGCAGTGTGAAGCTGCACGGCTGCTCGTCAGGCTGTTACTCAGAACACAGATCATTGTGTTGCTGTGACCTCTCGACCTTTATGGCGTGTAAGAGTGGAGCTCCATGCTGAGCGTCCACTGCAGCTGCTCCCATCATCAGCTCTGCTCCATGCTTTACCGTTCAGTCTTTGAGCTCTTGGTGCTTCCTTACTTTCAAAAGAGACAGACAGACAGATACTTTTTTGGAAACAGAAATATTAGAAATTAAAAAGACAAGAAAGATTTTAGCAAGTTCAGTTTATTCTTTATACTCGCTATATTACTGCAGTGGAACGGTGAAGGTTCTGCGTTACGGTGAATAAAATCACGACTGGGATGATCTACTGCAACTCAACCACGGTTCCAGTCTCATTCACCATTCCTCACTGCTTATACCACAGGAATGCTTTAATATACATTAGAACTGTGTAAAAATTACTCTTTAATGCCAAACTTTAAACGGCACCATCCTCTGAAGACCCTTTCCTGACCAGAGGAGGAGTGAGTTTTCTCCTTCTCCATTTTTGGGCAACAGTATGTTAAAATAATATCTTGATATCTTGAAATAATAGATTATTTTCCCAACATATTTACTTAGCATATTTAAATAATTAAATAATTTCTCAAAATATATACCTTGTGTTATTAAATAATGACTTCTTTTCTCAGAATGTTTTTTTATTTTCCCAAAATATGGACAGTATCTAGAACACGACATTTTCTTAAAAATGTTGATAAAGTATCTCAACACAGTGACTCACTTTCTCAAAACATTGACTTAATTTATCACAATCAGGACTCAGGACATGAAAATTTTAACTTATAGTACCTTAAAATAATGACCACTTCTTTCAATTTTGACTTGGTGTCTTGACAATAATGACTTGTTTTCTAAAAACCTTGACTTACTATGCTGAAATTATGACTTTTCTTCTTGAAATATTGACTTAATATCTCAAAAAAAATTAATTTTCTCAAAATACTGACATATTTATTTTAAATATTTATCTCAAAATAAAGACTTATGTTCTGAAAATATTGACTTGTTATGTCAAAGTTATGTTCATAAGGCATTAAATTGTAAGAAAGTAAGTAATTATTTTGAATAATAATGCCAGGAGAAACTGGAAGGGGAAAATCTGAAATGGATTCTATACCCACCCTATAAAAAAAGATAAAAAGCAACAGAAAAGAGAAAAGCAGTCCACAGCACTGCTATCTTGTCCCAGCAGAGCTTTGGCTTCTGAAACCTAAGACAGTAAATCAGATGGGTTCTGTAGTTCCTGAACGCAGTGAGAGGGGGCGCTGTGCTGTCTGTGCTGAGCCTGTGCTGTATGTGAGCAGCGCTCTGCTTCGTTAATGGAGGAGGAGAGCGACTGCGTGAGGAACGTTTTCATGCTTTAACTGAGAATGTCACACTGTCAGCGCGGCGGAGGGGATGCTGGGGGTTATGCAAATGAGTTCTGCCAAGGTCATCCAATCGGCTCAGGGCTTTTTACGCATCATGAGAAGTGACAGCTATAATGTCTGCTTCTCAGAGCGCAGAGGGAAAAAAAACAGGAGAGTGGTTTTGATGTGACGGAGGAAATATGATTGTCATACTCTTTTTTTTGGAGGAGTGCATTTTGGGTTCCTCTCAGAACTCACAACTCAGAGTGGAGAATGGTGGTGTTTAATGGAGAGTGGTGGTGTTTAGTGGAGAATGCCAGTGTTTAATGGAGAATGCTGGTGTTTAGTGGAGAATGGTTGTGTTTAATGGAGAATGTTGGTGTTTAGTGGAGATTGTTGCTGTTTGGTTGGAGACTGTTGGTGTTTAGAATGATAGTATTTGTTGGAGAATAGTGGTGTTAAGTGGAAAATGATGGTGTTTAGTGGAGAATGTTGGTGTTTGGTGTGGAATGTTGGTGTTTGGTGTGGAATGTTGGTGTTTAGTGGAGAATGCCAGTGTTTAATGGAGAATGTTGTTTTTAGTGGAGAATGGTGGTGTGTGGTGGAGAATGCTGGTGTTTAGTGGAGATTGTTGCTGTTTGGTTGGAGACTGTTGGTGTTTAGAATGATAGTATTTGTTGGAGAATAGTGGTGTTAAGTGGAAAATGATGGTGTTTGGTGGAGAATGTTGGTGTTTGGTGTGGAATGTTGGTGTTTGGTGTGGAATGTTGGTGTTTGGTGGAGAATGTTGGCGTTTGGTAGAGAATGCTGGCGTTTAATGAAGAATGTTGAGTTTTTAGTGGAGAGTGTTGGTGTTTAGTGGAAAGTGGTGGTGTTTAGTGAAGAATGCTGGTGTTGGAGAATGGTGGTGTTTAGTGGAAAGTGGTGGTGTTTAGTGAAGATTGGTGGTATTTGGTTGGGGAATGGTGTTGTCTTGGTAGAGAATGATGGTGTTTTGTGGAGAATGGAGGGCTTGGCGAATTAAGGGGTTTTGGTGGAGAATAGTGGTGTTTGGTGCATTGTGGTGATGTTTGGTGAAGAACGCTGGTGTTGGAGAATGGTGTTGTTTAGTGGAAAGTGGTGGTGTTTAGTGAGTAGTGGTGTCTTGGTGGATAATTGAGGTCTTTGGTGGGGAGTTATCATAAAGCTTAAGACCTTTTCCAAATGCAAATGAAAAAAATGTCATTTAATTATAAAATGCTAATGAATGTTAATATTGATGAGAATTTGTGAATTTTTTTTTTTATGTTTGAAGATGTTGTGCATAATATTTTGAAAAAGAATGTCACTATGCCCCCTAAATCTTATGTCCCCATGTTCTTTTAGGTTAAGGATCTTTTCTGCCAAATTTCATGCCTTCTTGACTATTTATACCATCACAGCATGTTAATATTTTAATTTACATACCCCAAGATATTGGCTAACAGGTGGTCACAGTGAGAAAAGGCAGCAGGAAACATCTGGAGAGCTGGACTGACTCTGAACCAGCGCGAAGGCCTCCTTTTTTCCAAGCTGTGCCAAAACTGATTTCTTCACCAAGCTCTTATTTCCTTCTCTCAGTTGATTGGAGAAGACGTTTTGACAGCAGTAGCTGTGCCCGCCAGGAGACCTGCGCCGAGCTCGTCTTCATCTCGTCACTGTTCCAGTGAATTAATGCAGGTGTTCCATCTGAAGACGAAACACAAAGACGAAATCTGCATCAGATCATCTTTGATGGTTCAAAGAGCTGCCTTAAGGGAACGTGGAGGCGCGGTACAAAACCGAGCTGCAGAGATGAAGAGTTTGGGCAGAGACGAAGGACACAGAGGACCGGGGCCGTCTGTCTGTCCCCTACGGTTAGACGAGGGTGGCGTTCAGACTCCTGCAATAATTAAAACGGCCATCAAGGTGCTGATTTAATGAGCAGATGTGTGGTGAAGTCCGTTCAGGAGGCAGCAGTCAGTGTAGGCAGCATTAGTGCTCCTAAGACGAAGCCCGTCCCATTCAGGTGGCAGCTTCAGTCTATTGTCTTCTAAAGTGCCTTATTTTATATTATTATATTATTCTATATTGTTATTTATAGGGGCAGTCGCGTGCTGGAGGTTAGGGAACCAGCCCTGTGACCAGAAGGTCGCTGGTTCGATCCCCTGAGCCGACGGTACATGACTGAAGTGTCCTTGAGCAAGGCACCTAACCCCCAACTGCTCCCCGGGCACTGCGGATAGGGCTGCCCACCGCTCCGGGCAAGTGTGCTCACTGCCCCCTAGTGTGTGTGTGTGTGTGTGTGGTGGTGTTTCACTGCATGGATGGGTTACATGTGGAGGTGAAATTTCCCCGTTGTGGGACTAATAAGGGTCACTTAATCTTAATTTTGACTAAATTAGAAAGCAGCTTTGCACGTATCCATCTAGACGAAGATAATTCCATAAAATTATTCACTGGTCCATCACTTCAGTTTGAAGATTGTTTAACATCTTTGTGTTTGTAGACGGCTAGAAATGGTTAAAAAAGGTCAAAACAAAGCTAAAGTGTGATAAACTGTAAGTTGTGAATATTGTGAGAGCGCCCCCTGCTGTTTATCAGAGCGTTTCAGTTTCCATTTAACTGTTAGACCAAAGATTTTGACTATGTTCACACAGCAGGTAAAAGTGGCCCAAATCTGATCTTTTTCTTCATATGTGACTCAGATGTGTGTCTGTGTGTCAGAGTGAACAGATAAACACACTGAATCTGACATTTCCAATTCCGATTTGAGACGCTTTCATATGTGGTACTGAAATCCGATCTGTATCCGATCTGCGGCAGTGCGACTCAGCCTGAACAGCCAGATCGGAATTCACGACTTTTACGTCAATCCAACTCGACATTTGTCATAATTTCACTCTGCTGAGACTCATAAACATCTGGGCTGATGTTTCTGTACCAAAAAATTAGAAGAGACTCATCCAAAGCCTCCGTGTTCGAAGAGATGTCTAAAGAAATGTCCGAACGCGGCCGCAGGAGAACGAGGCTGCAGCGTCAAAGAACAGTTAAAAGTCTGAAAGCAGTTTAAAGAATCCGAGGACGTGAACCAAAGAAGTGACCACGCCCTTTTTACGGCTCTAACACATTCTGGGTGATGAGCCCAGCTGTCAGTCAGTGAAGCTTCATGATGGCTCCTGTGATGCTGGTGAAGATGAAGCTGATCCTCCGGGAGCGACTGGCGTTCGTTGGCGGTCGTGATTGTTTACCTCTGGATGAGCCGTGAAGCAGCGTGACGCTCTGTTCTTTTGCACATGTGGGTCAGTTTAGGAGCTGATCTGTTCAGACTGATGTCGCAGATCACATTTAAAGATAATCTGAACAGTCTGAACAAAAAATCGGATTTGGTGAGAAAATCAGATTTAGGCCACTTTTACCTGCTGTGTGAATGTAGCCTTTGTTGCCATTGAAGCATCAGCGCCACTATGATGAGTGAGTTAGCAGCCAGATAACATGAGACCCCTAAATATCAGGGGGGATTTCACACACTGAGTGTGACTCACATAGAATTGTGGTGATATGAGCTGATTTTTAAAGAGAAGGTATTCTAGCAGCTGAGTTTTACAAACACTAAGGAGGGCAGATGGTTTTGTCTGGGACACCAGTGAGAAGGCCGTTACAGTAGTCTAAACGGGATGATATGAAAGCATGAATCAGTATCTTACAGTAAACTGCAAATACAGTAATACACTTTCATTTATTAGAAATATTGCCTATTACAACATTTTCACAAATTCAACTAGTTATTCTAACGCAGTGTTGAGAAACGTTATTCCTGAATTGTTGCACTATTTGATGGTGCAGTCTTTCACAGAGTGGTGAACCCTCCTCATCTTTACTTCTGAAAGACTCCGCCTCTCTGAGATGCTCTTTATACCCAATCATGTTACTGACCTGTTGTCAATCAACCACCAGGTGTTTTTTTAGCATTCCACAACTTTACCAGCCTTTTGTTCCCCCGTCCCAACTTTTTTGGAACGTGTTGTTGGCATCAAATTCAAAATGGGCAAATAATTTTCAAAAAAGAGTAAAATTTCTCAGTTTCAACATTAGATTTGTTGTCTTTGAAGCATTTTCAATTAAATATGGTGGTTAAATGATTTGCACATCATTGCATTTTGTTTTTATTTACATTTTTCACAGCGTCCCAACTTCTTTGGAAATGGGGTTGTACCATAATAATAACGGTAACAATCAATAAAGTAAACACAAACGTCTGTAAAGCAAAATGATTTTGTGAATTTGTTCTGTTTCAGTAAATTAACAGCAGTGTTAAAATACAGTATATGTGCAGTTTATTTACATGTGTTTAACCTTTTTTAAACAGATATTCAGCATAAATTTTACAGTACTTTGACAGTGAAAATGCTGTAGGTAAACAGGAAAAAGTGGGAGAACATCTGAAACCTAGAGTTTATCTGATAATTTGATGATGTGTGATGCTTTTTCTTGGTGCTCAGTACTTAAATGTGGAACTTGGAACCATGAAAGGAAGCACGCTTGAGAGAGTGTGAAAGGCGTGATCAGAATGACCCTGAGGTTAAAACAGGATGTTTTTTGGTCCAGATCTCGAGTATCACGGAGCTGCTGGCTGAACAGGTCCAGACGAGCGGCGCGGCGGAGCTCTGGCTCGTTTTCCACGCCGCTGGTTTGGATCTCAGGCCAGATTGAGAGTCTCTCATTAGTCCTTTTCTAGTTAAGCTGATGAATCGCGGCGCTCGCAGTCTGATGGATGTGAACTGTGTAATATAGAGGCAGATTAGGCCGTTTGGCCGAGCTTCAGAGAACACGAGCGGGTCAGGTGGTGGTGCCACGGTCACTGGACAATGTAATTGAATTGTCACAGTTGCTGTTCTCTCATTGGCCGCGTGTTCCGAGCGGCGCAGTGACGCAGCGACGCTTGAAGAAGTAAAGGGTCCATATCCTGGAAAAACGCAGTTTCTTGTTTAATAAACATGTGTTAGTTTCAAAACATATTATTCATTTCCCAAATCATTTAATAATAATAATAATAATAATAATAATAATAATAATAATAATAATAATGCCCTAGACAAAAGCATTTCCAGAATGAATTATTGATTGCTGAGCTTAAGCAATTTCTAAATTGGTGCT
This sequence comes from Colossoma macropomum, assembly GCF_904425465.1. NCBI lineage: Eukaryota > Metazoa > Chordata > Actinopteri > Characiformes > Serrasalmidae > Colossoma > Colossoma macropomum. Next base: position 718,602 of record NW_023494806.1, on the reverse strand, counting down.
AAATTGGTGCTCTGCAATTACTGTGGTATATTAAGTGGTTCCTACACATTCAAAAATGATGGTTCCACATAGAACCTTTTTGAAAAGGGTTCTATACAGCCCCAAAAAGGGGTCTAATATTATTACAAGCATGACATCGTAACAATAGAAGAAACTTTTTTGGTGTTATGTATTTCAAAAAGATTCTATACAAAACCATCTACAGTACATTCCCCATCAATCTGAAGAACCGTTCCAATGCAAAGAGCCCTTTAATCAAGTAAAGAGTTCTATGAGTGTTCATGGTTCTATATAGAACCATTTTCTTTACTAAACAACTTTTGAAAAAACATAATTTTAAGAGTATAGGGTGTTGCTATGTGTCATGAATAGTTGCTAGGGTGTTGCTAGGCGGTTGCTATGGTATTCTAGGTGGTAGCTAGGGTGTTGCTAGGTGGTTGCTATGGTATCCCAGGTGGTTGCTTAAGTGTTGCTAGGCAGTTGCTATGGTATTTCAGGTGGTTGCTAGGGTGTTGCTAGGCAGTTGCTATGGTATTCCAGGTGGTTACTAGGGTGTTGCTAGGTGGTTGCTATGGTATCCCAGGTGGTTGCTTAAGTGTTGCTAGGCAGTTGCTATGGTATTTCAGGTGGTTGCTTGGGTGTTACCAGGTGGTTGCTTGGGTGTTGTTAGGTGGTTGTTGTGGTGTTCCAGGTGGTTGCTAGAGTGTTGCCAGGTGGTTGTTGTGGTGTTCCAGGTTGTTGCTAGAGTGTTGCCAGGTGGTTGCTTGGGTGTTACTAGGTGGTTGCTTGGGTGTTGTTAGGTGGTTGTTGTGGTGTTCTCGGTTGTAAAGCAATGTGCAATATCTCTAATAACATATGAATAACAATAGTGCTGCGCATTGCAAAGCATTGATTATAATAATAATAAATACTTTATACTGCTCAAAACATCACAATAGTAATAAAATTAAAAGTGGGAAAAAAATTGAACTATAAATTTGCATTCTTTTTAGAAATTAAATATATATGTATAAAAAGGCTAAAAAGGTGTGATTTCAAATGTTTGTATATCAAACTTACCAACCATATAAAGATGACAAATTCTATTTTAGTATTTATCGAAAATAAGTAACAAAAAACAGCCAACAATACATCCAACTATCCAGCCTGATGTAGTTTAGTTATAAGGACTGATTCAGACAGAACTGCTTTTGAACCCAGTCTTAAAGGCACAGTAATAAAAACAGTTTAACTCTAAGGGGTAAAGAGAGGTGGGAAATGGGTCATGTGGAAGTGAAGTACTGCTGTTTTCGATGTATAAAACCAGGCTAATGTAAAAATAAAGTACAAAATTGGCTTTTTAATAACGAAGGCAGGTTTTGAATGTTCCTTTTCAGAACTGAGACATTAAAACTGGAGTTACTGCTGAAACAAAAGAGCGCCATGTTTAAGGTCACCTCTAAAACGCAGAGGTTATTGCTCTCCTGTGCCTCGTACAGTCAGTCCTTGACCCGTTCCAGAGAGGGACGCGGTGATGGAATATCCTGCCCAGCGCTGCTCTGATGGAAAAATCAACATTTAATCACCCTTCCTGGCCTTCTCAGAGAACGAGACCATCATCAAGGGAGAGTGCTCCATTACTTACGGGAGGATTATGAGCTAATGCACACCAATTTATTACCACTAATGCTGCGAGGAATAGCGTTTTGCAGAGAACATGCATTTACAGTCAGATATGGACGGTTATTGGATTACCAGGAATTGCTTTTGTTAAGTAGGAGATAATTTATTTGAATGAAGCGTCTCATTGATTCGGGTCTCCACTACACCGAAATCACACATGACGTTTTTTACCACGGGCGTCACAAAGCAGCTTTAGAGAAATCAGAGTCCGAGCCACAAACGAGTGTCACCAAGAGGAACAGCGGCCAGGAAAAACTCCCTAAGAGCAAGAGGAAAAACGTTAGGAGGAAAAAGAGGAGAACCCATCCTCCGCTGGACAAACAAACCCATCCTCCTCTGGACAGACAAACCCATCCTCCTCTGGACAGACAAACCCATCCTCCTCTGGACAGACAAACCCATCCTCCTCTAGACAGACAAACCCATCCTCCTCTGGACAGACAAACCCATCTTCCTCCTCTGGACAGACAAACAATAACACAGCAACAGCATTATGATTAAAAACTGGGAAGCTTTTTATAGTAAATCCCAAATGGTTGCTAAGGTTTTTAGGCCTATGCTAAAGTTTCCCAGGTGGTTGCTATGGTGTCGCTAGACCATTGCTGTGGTACCCCAAGTGGTTGCTAAGCTGTTTTTAGGCCTTTACTGAAGCATCCCAGGTGGTTGCTAAGGTGTTGCTAGACCATTGCTGTGGTACCCCAAGTGGTTGCTAAGCTGTTTTTAGGCCTTTGCTGAAGCATCCCAGGTGGTTACTAAGGTGTCGCTAGACCATTGCAGTAGCATCCTAGGTGGTTGATAAGGTGTTGCAAGGCTGTTGCTATATTATCCAAGGTGTTACTAGACCATTGCTATGGCATTCCAGATGGTTGCTAAGGCATTGCTAGTGTGTTACTATGTTATCCAAGGTGATTGCTAAGGTGTTGTTAGGCCATTGCTATGGTATTCCAGGTGGTTGCTAAGGTGTTGGTAGGCTTTTGCTATGGTATCCTAAGTAGTGGCTGTGGTGTTTCTAGGATGTGGTGTCCCAGGTGGTTGCTATTATGGGTATCTGTAATGTTTTGTGGTTCTGTGACCTGTTAAAACGCTACAAAACAGCACAGAATAATAAGAGCAATAAGGTCACAAAGAGCAGTAAGTCGGCTTCGTCACAACAACTTAATAAAGATTTGACAATCAACAGTGCATTAAGAAAAAAAATGAGGCTGTCACTGGACAGTTTAGGTTGGTTAGACTGACCAATGATAAAACATGACTACTGTTAGAGAAATGAATGAGAAATACGTCTATGATGACCAGTGGCTACTGAAGCCTGTGATGGTGATATGTCAGTATGAGTATATGAGGAGCTCAGTGTAGTGCGAAGCAGGAGAACAATGTCTGTGATTAAGTAGTTCTACTTTATGTCCCTGCAGGAGGTGAGAGGGACACGCAGGCCAGGCCTTCAGCACAGCAGGGAAATGAATGGACATTCACTGATTTTCACTGTTTTACTTTGTGGTCAAAAATAAATGATAAACTGATGCATTGTTTTTATTTTTGACAAAAAGAAAGAACGAACAAACTTACCAAACAGAGCTTACTTTTATTCTCTGGTGCACCAAACCTCTCTGAGCTATTTGTGCAGAGACCAAAGAAAAAACGTTGCTCTGCAATCAGCTGTGATTTATTGCTTGTTTGTCCTGCAAAGAGAAGCTGTGATAGTGCAGCCATAGCGCAGACCTAATCTCAGCAAATGGCCTTTCTCCTTAAAGATCACTGCAATTACCTTCAGAGGAAACCTGAGAAACAACACAAACTTTCCACAGTCTGGACACAGTTACACTCACCTTTACTGTTTAAGAGGTTTGGCACTTCTATTGATTAATGTAGGTTCCTTTCACTGAAACCCACACACTGTACTGTAACTAGTATGGGTTATTCAGTATCTACTATGAATTATTTGGTGAACTAACTCTTCAGTGACCACAATTTATTATTTAGTGAATACTATGAATTATTTGGCATCTATTAGGAATAATTCAGGAACTACTATGAATTATTTAGTATGTAATTTGAATTACTCAGTATCCACTATGAATTATTTGGTAACTACTACTAACAACTCAGCAACCACTATGAGTTCACCATCTACTATAAAATGTTCAGCATCTACTATGACTTATTCAGCATACAGCTATGAAGTAAATACTGTGAATTATCCAGAAGCTACTATGAATTTTTCAGTATATATTATGAATTATTCAGCATGAATTATTTAGTATCCTCTATGTATTATTCAGCATCTACTATGAATTATTTATCTGCTATGAAATATTCAGTGTCTACTATGAATTATTCAGTATCTACTATGACTTATTCAGCATACACTATGAATTATTCAGTATCTACTATTAATTATTCAGTATTTTATTATGAATTATTCAGAATTTCTTATGAATATACTACAAATTATTCAGAATCTACTATGAATTATTGAGTATCTACAATGAATGATTCAGTATCTACTACGAATGATTCAGTATCTACTATGAATTATTCAGAAGCCTCTCTGCAGTAGTGTATACTGTGAAACTAGAGTGTCGTTCTGTAGTTGTGAGAGTTTCAGACGCACAGAGTTTGAATATTTTGATGCGTGGTTCTCTGTGATTCTCTGTCTGGTCCTGTTTAAATGAATCTGGGCCTCCGTCTTCTTTAAATCCCTGCTTGTTCGTTCTTTCTCAGCTTGTTTGTGATGTTGCTGCGCTCTGCTTGGCTGCTCATGTCTGTCGGGGCCGCAGTGCTCGTGCCTTCTGCCATCCGCTATTGACAGGAATTAAATTGTTTTCGGAGTTTGATTGATGACACCTTAAAGTGCCCCACCCACCAATACTTTCTGAGGTCGTATCTCCTTCTCGTGTGAAACTGCATGGAGAAACAGCTGCGTGTCTCTGGAAGCTTTCGAACGATGAATTTGAGTGATTTTCAGACTTCGCTCCCTCTGGTTTGAGTCCTGCTACGTCTGCATGGAAACAGAGCCAGAGGCTAATGTAGCCTAGCGTCCAAAGGAATAACGTAAAAGCGTAAAATCATTTTAAACCATCCGATGAACTGCAGTGTTTACTAAATACTACACTGTGCTAGCTAGGACAGCAGACTGCCTAGCATTAGCTATCAAACAAGCTAACACCATATACCAAGCAGCTCAAGGTGTAGCTGTATAATTCAGCCTTTTATTAAATATTTTTTTATTTGCCATGTACATTTCAATTTTTCTCAAAAAAATTCCTATATTGATTCATTTTTATAATTTTGAAACATTTTAAATGTTTTAAATGTGATGTGATGATGGTTGTAATCATTTTAAATCAATTGAAAAAGCAAACTTACTTTTCTTAATTTTGGTTTCATTATGGTCAGTTTACACCCTGCGGACAGATGTTTTTATATACTGTTCTTATATTACTATCATACATGCATGCTAGCAACTACCTGGGATACCATAGCAACAGCCAAGCAACACTTTTGCAACTACCTGGGATACCATAGCAATGGCCTAGCAATACCTTAGCAACCACATGGTATACCATTCCAACAACCTAGCAACACCTTATCAACCACCTAGGACTTCATAACAGCAGCCTAGCAATGCCTTAGCAACTATGTGGGATACCATAGCAATGGCATAGCAACACCTTAGAAATCACCTGGGATACCATAGCAATGGCGAAACAACACTTTAGCAATTACCTGGGATATCATATGGCAATGCCTAGCAACACCATAGCAACAACCTTGAATACCATAACAGCGACCTAGCAACACGTTACCAACCACCTGGGATGTCACAGCAATGGCCTAGCAACACCTTAGCAACCACCTGGGAAACCATAACAATGGAATAGCAACACCTTAGCAACCACCAGGGACCACATAGCAATGGCCTAGTGACACCTTAGTAACCACCTGGGATACCATAGCAATGGCCTAGCAACACCTTAGCAACCATCAGGGACACCATAGCAATGGCATAGCAGCACCTTAGCAACCACCTGGGATATCATATAGCAATGGCCTAGCAACACCATAGCAACAACCTTGAATACCATAACAGCGACCTAGCAACACCTTATCAACCACCTGGGATGTCATAGCAATGGCCTAGCAGCACCTTAGCAACCACCTGGGAAACCATAACAATGGAATAGCAACACCTTAGCAACCTGGGACCACATAGCAATGGCCTAGTGACACCTTAGCAACCACCAGGGACACCATAGCAATGGCATAGCAGCACCTTAGTAACCACCTGGGATACTATAGTAATGGCCTAGCAACACCTTAGCAACTACCTGGGATATCATATAGCAATGGCCTAGCAACACCACAGCAACAACCTTGAATACCATAACAGCAACCTAGCAACACCTTACCAACCACCTGGGATATCATATAGCAATGGCCTAGCAACACCACAGCAACAACCTTGAATACCATGACAGCAACCTAGCAACACCTTAGCAACCACCTGAGATGTCATAGCAATGGCCTAGAAACACCTTAGCAACCACCTGGGATACCATGGCAATGGCCTAGCAACACCTTAGCAACTACCTGGGATATCATATAGCAATGGCCTAGCAACACCACAGCAGCAACCTTCAATACCATAACAGCAACCTAGCAACACCTTACCAACCACCTGGGATGTCATAGCAATGGCCTAGAAACACCTTAGCAACCACCTGGGATACCATGGCAATGGCCTAGCAACACCTTAGCAACCACCTCGTAAACCATAACAATGGCCTAGCAACACCTTAGCAACCACCTATAATTACCATATAAATCCTAGTAAGTTATCAAAATGATCAACAGATTCTTAGAACTGATTTAAAGTCTAGATGTTTTAACTGGTTTTGTAAAACCAACTTTCCCTGTTTTCCTCTAAGCACTGCAGTGTTGCCAGTCGGTTGCCAAGAAATAAAATATCATTCCATGAACATCACGATTGTTTTTAATAACCATTTAATTTCTGAATACAGAACTGAGTAGATATGTGCAGATATACGGCTTTAAACATGATTCAGCCAATCAGAACGGGAGCTATTCGTCCCACAGTGTTCATGGCTCGTGTGAGAGAAGAGGGAGGGAGCGTTCCGTCCGGGTGTCGCTCTCGTCATTCTCAGGTTTTTAAAAGTCCTGTGTGCTGCTTCTGTCCTCTGGCCTGCGGCTGCACCGTAAACCCTGCTGTAGTACAGGATCCAATTATGGCTCAGCCGCCTCTCGGCGTGTAATTGCAGCATCAGTTCCGCATGTTCTTTGGGCGCGGAATAAGCAAAAGTCGAAACTCCTGAGGCGTCGGACCATTAATCATAATCACGCAGCTGCATCAGAAGATAAAAGCAATATTCGGGAGGTGATGTTAGCTCCTCGTGATCAATTACCTCTTCTGAAGTAATTTTGTACTACAGCGGCGGTTTAAACGAGGTGTCAATGCGCTCGCATTAATCTTTTTACACCAAATCCTGACTCGCTTTTATATTCTGTACCAAACTCTGATTGTGCTCATCATTTCTGCTCTTTTGCTAGTTTTGTGTTTATGGAACCACATTAGCAGTTATTTCTGGCAACACTTCCTTTTACAGTCTCATAAGTTGGGAGTTACAGGTTACTGTAATTCTAGTACTTTTAACGAGTACTGTTTCTAATTACCTTCTCAATTAAATACACAATTAAATAATACAATTACAGTTACTGACGTTTAAATGAGATCCGTACTCGTTACTTTTGTCTTACATGAAAATATTAATGGACAACTTCAGACTATCACTCTTAAAGGTGGTTCTTCAAGGGTTCTTTAGTAAAGAAAATGGTTCTATATAGAACTATAACACTCAAAGAACCCTTTACATGCTGCATGGTGAAACTGTTCTCCAAATTGAAGGAGAATATAAAAGCTTTTCGAAAAGGGTTCTATACAGCACCAAAAAGGGTTCTGCTGTTTTTGAGATATCAAGGTTGAAACGACAGAAGGATCCTTTTTGGTGCTAGGTAGAACCCTTTTCAAAAAGGTTCTATATAGATTAATCTACAGCACATTCTCCATCAATCTGAAAAACGATTTCACCATGCAGAGAACCGTTTAAACATGTAAATTGTTCTTTGAGTGTTCATGGTTCTATATAGAACCAGAACCCTTGAAGAACCCTTGAAGAACTCTTTTTTAAGAGTGTAGATAATTATTTGTGAGTACCGTGAAGGTAAAAAAAAAACATGAACACTCAAAGAACCCTTTGCATGCTTAAAGGGTTCTCTGCAATGGTTCTCCAGATTGATGGAGAATATTGAACCTTCTCGAAAAGGGTTGAATACAGTATGAAAAAGGGTTCTGCTATTGTTGAGATATCAAGCTTGTAACAACAGAAGAACCCTTTTTGGTGTTACATAGAACCCTTTTCACAAACGTTCTATATAGAACCATCTATAGCACAACTTGAACGATTTCACCATGCAAATGACCACTTAAGCATGCAAACGGTTCTTTGAGTGTTCACAGTTCTATATAGAACCAGAACCCTTAAAGAACCATCTTTTTTAAGAGTGTCTATAATTACTTGTGAGTACCGTGAAGGTAAGTTCACAGAAATTTTATTTACTATCCAGAACCACCAGTGAACCTACACGAGTCTTCTGAGTCTATATGGAATGTTGATGATGGAAAATAGTGGAAAATCTGAAATAAGTTTTCTTTGGGGACTATTTTGCCTCACAGCGCCCTGCATGTATCCCTCCACCATGAATGGAGTTTAAGTTCTCTAAACTATCATAAAACAGTGTCTCAGTCATCAGGCAGTGAATTCATAACCATTTCATGTAGGAACTTTCTGTGAGGGAGCTTTTAGAGGTGGACGTCTGGTTCCTATCACCACCACTGTGAACAGTTCTGACTCAGTAAGTTTATCTAGAACAGAGCGTTTCACACCAAACCACTCTGAATTGTAAACATTCAATAAATGTGGTATTGATTGAAAGTTTAGAATCTGCAGAAATACTTCATATTATATTATAACAGTCTCTAATCACCTTCAGTGATTGAATGCTGAGGGTTGCATAAGCAGCGGATGAATGAACCACACAAACTGCAGCTCAGCGTCGTCCTCCTTCATCTGCTCTTTCGTAACTGAGGAGGAGTGGGGGAGCAGGAGAGGAGGCAGGACAGAGAGAACAGAGTGGAGGATGGATAAAGTGGGGGAAGGGAGAGGACAAAACAATCAGCCATAAGCAGAGGAGAGAGAACGAGGACAGAGATGAGAGGATGAGAAAAAGAATGAGCGCAGAGGGAGGAGATGAAGTGGGATGCAGGGAAGAGAAAGGAAACAGGAGCATGAGAGGAAGAGGAAGAGGTGGGCTGCAGGGAGGAGGAAGACATGAATAAAAAGGAGAAAAGAACTATAATAATATTATATACGTAATGATGCAGTATGTGGCCAAAAGCATGACCATCACACCTATACGAGCTTGTTGGACGTCCCATTCCAAACCCATACACATTAATATGGAGTTGGTCCCCCTTTCACAGCTCTAACAGCTTCAACTCTTCTGGGAAGCTTCTACAGGATTTTGGAGAGTCTGTGGGAATTTGAGTCCATTCAATCTAAAGAGCATTTGTGAGGTCAGACACTGATGTTGGACGAGAGGGCCTGGCTCACAATCTCCGTTCCAGTTCATCCCAAAGGTGTTCAGTGGGGTTGAGGTCAGGGCTCTGTAAGGGCCACTGGAGTTCCTCCGCACCAAACTGGTCACTCCATGTCTTTACAGAGCAGCTTTGTGCTCAGGGGCTCAGTCATGCTGGAACAGGAAAGGCTCTTCCCCAAACTGCTGACACAAAGCTGGAAGCTCATAACTGTGTAAAATGTCTTTGTGCTGCAGCATCAACATCACCCTTCACTGGAACTGAGAGCCCAAACCCTGATAAACAGCCCCGCCCATCATCCCTCCTCCACCAAACTGTACTGTTGGCTCTGCATTCCGGTAGGTAACGTTCTCCTGACATCCACCAAACCCAGATTCATCATCAGACTGACAGATAGAGAAGCCGATTCATCACTTCAGAGAACACGGTTCCACTGATCCAGAGTCCATTGATGGAGCTTTACACCACTCCAGTTGACGCTTGGCATTGGGCATAGTGATCTTAGGCAGGGTTGGGATGTATCGGAATACAAGTACTGAAGAATCTGTATTCAGTCCAAGTTAATTTTATAAAGGGCAGCATTCAGAATGCAAATGTTGTTTATGAATACTTTTAGAATACTTACCCATACATTTAAAACTGCTTTAGAAATGCTTTTTAAGTGACTATTTTAGTGTGATGAGTCAGTTATTATCCACTCATCTCCTTTGGGATGACTGACCTGAACAGTCTATTCAGTAGTGCATATGTTCTGAATATGCAGTTTTGAGCTCTACACTGAGTGATACAGCAAAGGATAAAGGATGTTTACTTGTAGCACATTTCATACTTGGTGGCCATCTATCTATCTATATATATATTTATCTATCTATAAAATTATATATATATACACCGATCAGGCATAACGTTCTGACCACCTCCTTGTTTCTACGCTCACTGTCCATTTTATCAGCTCCACTTACTATATAGGTGCACTTTGTAGTTCTACAGTTACAGACTGTAGTCCATCTGTTTCTCTGATACTTTGTTAGCCCCCTTTTACCCTGTTTTTCAGTGGTCAGGACCCCCATGGACCCTCACAGAGCAGGTACTATTTGGGTGGTGGGTCATTCTCAGCACTGCAGTAACACTGACGTGGTGGTGGTGTGTTAGTGTGTGTTGTGCTGGTCTGAGTGGATCAGACACAGCAGTGCTGCTGGAGTTTTTAAACACTGTGTCCACTCACTGTCCACTCTATTAGACACTCCTACCTTGTCGGTCCACCTTGTAGATGTAAAGTCAGAGACGATAGCTCATCTGCTGCTGCACAGTTTGTGTTGGTCATCCTCTGGTCCTTCATCAGTGGTCACAGGACGCTGCCCACAGGACGCTGTTGGCTGGATGTTTTTGGTTGGTGGACTATTCTCAGTCCAGCAGTGACACTGAGGTGTTTAAAAACTCCAGCAGCACTGCTGTGTCTGATCCACTCAGACCAGCGCAACACACACTAACACACCACCACCTAAACTTAACCGTGAGCATAAGTTTTAGCCCCCTATTCAATTCAAAACTCTCTCTCTCTCTGTCTCTCTCTCTCTCTCTCTCTCTCTCTCTCTCTCTCTCTCTCTCACACACACACACACACCTCTGAAAACATCTTCTTAAATGTCCTCAATCTTTTGCACAGCAATGATTTACTTGCTTTGAGTAACTGTTGCATCAGAGCAGAGCGTTTTTGCGCAGGCCGCGAGGTCAATCAGTGCATCCCTGTGGCGAGCGGCAGACTGAACGGGTTCCGCTATCAGACACCAACACTCGCTGCTGCTCAATTAACCCCCCCAGGACCACCAATCACTCTCCAGCACTCGTGGTGGGATTTCTATACAGAGCCATTACATCAGCCTGTTCACACATCTCACTTACACAATACATTACCTTCACTGGACGGCTCTAAATGGACATATCAGTCCATGAGAAACTTCTGTTCCTGGACACAAGACCCTTTATTTCAGCCTCCATTCTTTACAGGAGACCCACTTTCAGTGTCTCAAAGAATCTGCAGACACACCTCCAAAGTCCATAGCAACACCTTAGCAACCACCTGTGATAACATAATAATGGCCTAGCAAACATCTTAGCAACCACCTGCGATACCATAGCAACACAATAGCAACAGCCTAGCAACACTTTAGCAACCAGCTTGGATACCATAGCAACAGCTTAGCAACACCTTAGCAACCATCTGGGATACTATAGCAACAGCCTAGCAACCACCTGGGATTCCATATTAATGGTCTAGCAACACCTTAGCCACCACCTGGGATACCACAGCAACACCTTAGTAACCATGTGGGATAGCAACAGCCTAGCAACACTTTAGCAACCACCTGGGATACCATAGCAACAGCCTAGCAGCCTCCTGGAATAACATAGCAACACCCTAGCCACCACCTGGAATGCCATAATAATGGCCTAGCAAAGATCTTAGCAACCAGCTGGGATATTATAGCAACACCTGAGCAACCACCTGGGACAGCGACAACCTAGCAACACTTTAGCATCACCTGGGATTCTATAGTAACAGCCTAGTAACACCTTAGCAACCACCTGGGATTCCCAAACACATTCAGTGGTGTTGAGGTCTGGACTCTGGGGTGGTCAGTCCATCGTTCAGCTTCTTTGTTTGATGTGTCCGTCTCCTTTTCTCAGTGAGGTTCTTCTTGATCAGCTACACATCCTTTCAGACCCATGAGGTAGTTATAATATCCAGGATTGTTATTTTGAGACAGCGAGTTAATTATCTTGTTATTCAAGATGACAAAGTTGTTATCTTGAAATAACAACTTACATATCTTGTTGTCTCGAGATAACAAAAGCTGTTATCTTGGGATAATGAGTTACTTATCTTATTATCTCAAGATAACAAAATTGTTTTCTTGAAATATCGAGTTACTTATCTTGTTATCTTAAGATAACAATCCAGAAAATTATATCAACAGCCCATGGCCTCTCTGAACTTCTGTAGAAGCAAGAATATGATGTATGTGTTACATCATCAGTGCAGTGTCACTAATGTCGTTGTTGCTGTTTGAGGCAGCTAGCTACTTACTCTCAACTGACTCATGACTCAACTCAGACGTTTGCTAAAGTGACTCGTGAATCGACTCGCATAAGCACTCAACTGGCTCGTGACTTGGATGTACGCTTAACAGACTCATGAATTGGCTCAGATGTGCGCTTGACTCACCTTGGATGTGCACTTAACTGACTTGTGACTTACCCCAGACGTGTACTCAATTGACTCGTGACCCAATTTGGACATGGGCTTAACTGACTCATGGCTCATAGGTGTGCTAAAGTGACTCTTGATTCGACTCAGGTGTGCACTTAACTGACACAGGACAGTCTCACGCTTAACTGACTCATGACTCAACTCAGACATGCTAAAGTGACTTGTGACTTGACTCGAAAGTGCGCTTAACTCACTCGTGACTTGACTCTGTGTGTTTAACTGACTCATGACTCCACTCAGATGTGCGCTTGATTGACTCATGACTCAGATGTGCACTAAAGTGGCTCATGATTAAACCCGGAAATGCACTTAAATGACCCTTGACTCGACTCAGTCGTGCACTTAACTGACTCGTGACTCACCTTGGATGTGTGCCTAACTGACTTGCGACTCGCCCTGGACATGTACTCAACTGACTTGCGACTGAACTTGGACATATGGTTAACTGGCTTGTGACTTGACTCATAGGTGCGCTAAAGTGACTCATGACTCAACTTGGGTATGCGCTTAACTGATACACGACTTGGTCTCACGCTTAACTGACTTGTGACTCAGTCTCGCTCTTGACTGACTCAGGCTCATGCTTAACTGATTCATAACTTGACTCTGACTCCCACCTCAGACTCAAGACTCGACTCTCATGAAGCGGCTTGTGAACACCTGTGCTGAACACCATGTACGTCTGTCATTAGATCATTTGAATAAAGCAGAAACTGCATAGTGATGTCATTTTTGTTGTCATTTTACTTTCGTCATATTTTTTCAGTTAAAATAAAATCATTTTAATATTTTCATGGAGTGGATTCTTCAGCTCGTTATTAACATTCACAGAAATATAAACCCCTTCGTCAACAAGCATTTTCGTCAGAGATTTACTGTACGTACAGTGAGACGCGTGGAAGGTTTAATGCCAGACTCTGACAGTCTGTGGACGGTAAACAGACGGAGCAGTCCTGCAGCATGACACACGTATCTGTTCTAGCTGTTAACATTACAGCTCAGCTTGTGAGCGTCTGCTCAGGCCTGTGTGTTTACTGTCTGTGATCTGATGAGCAATAAACAACCACACAGAGCTGATTTTGGAGGAACTACACGAGGAACAAAGCGAGTACAGTGGCACCTGCTGGTTAATGACTCTCCTTTACTGATTAATGAAGATCTTACACAGCGTTCATTACAGCCGCAGTCAGGAACTGCTGAAGCGTCATGTTTCGAGGTTTTGCGATTCAGCTGCTGCGCGCGGCGCCGAGCTGCAGCGTCTGATTGTTGTTGTGAACTGAAGCCTCCCTGCAGCGCTAAAGAACACTGATTGGTGCAACTAACAACTGTCCAGACAAACGGCTCCCAGCTGAGATTACAGCGGAGAAAACAAAACACAGCCTAGAAGATTCAGTACTGTTAGTGAGGCCTTGAGGGCTGTAAATGGCAAAACCTGGTTAAAAACACAAAAAATCCGCCATTATGATAAATCTAATTTATACTGGCGCCCCTATGGAATTTAGCACTAAGCTAAAGCAGGTGCCTCCTGTTTTTGGCCGTTCTACAGGGTGATTCAAAAAGATTGATCCGATTTCTAAATGATTTCTTTCACCTGTAAATCATTACAGATCAATGCAGTAAACTGTAAATGGTTTAATTGATCATAAAGTACAAGGTCTCAGTATGAACCTCCTCCAGCTGTACAGACAACATCAACACCATAGTCAAACTCATCCCATACTGGATTGAGCATGTCGGGTGTCGCTGCACTCACGGCTCTTTCAGTGCGATTTCGGAGATCATCCAGTGTTGTGGAACCAACGCCGAACGCTCTGAGCTGTTGGAGCTTCACTGCCCACGAAAATCACACTGCACAGTTATGACGGATTCACTCTTATTGAAGTGGAGAACGCAGAACGCTTTCTGCTCAGGGGTCTCATCTCCTCTCAGACTGAAGGGAGCCATCTTCCACTGACGGTCAGACACTCTACTCCTCTCTTTCAATTGGTATGTGATTGGTTCCTAGGCGCCTCACGGTTGTAAAAATATGGCGCTTTGAAATCGGATGAATCTTTTAAATCAACCTGTAGATCAGAAGACATTTGATGGCTGTCTGAAACATAATAAACGCTGCCTATTTAGAGGCAGGAAGGCACCCAGTCATGTCCGGACTGAAAGTTTGTTTAAATGCTGCCTGAGCACTGCAAAAATTGTGTCCTGGCAACTGAAATGATCTCAAATACAGTCAATTTGGCTAACATTTCTCATTTCTTAAGCGTTGTAAGCTTATTATGACACTGTTTGACTTCTTTTTCATCATTTGTACTTGTTTTATGTCAGCTCATCAAGTACAATTATCTCACTATACTGCTTGATCATTTCACTTATTTTCAGAAATGTGCTCAAAACAAGGAACATGATCTGCCAGTACATGGAAATACTTGATAAAATGGCTTAAAACAAGCTAAATATGATGAGAAATAAGTCAAATAATCTCAAAACGTTCCTTCACCTGCCGCAAAAATGGAACATTTTGAGTCTCAGATCAGCAACAATACAGTCTTACTAAAAGGTTTGAGTCCTTGTGTCATATTATTGTGGATGGAAACGTTTGATAACTGGTATGTTTACATGTTTTCGCACTAGTGTTAAGATATTTAATTTGATATTACAGATATTACTGCCTATTTTAAGAAATATCACTATGTAAATGTTGTTTACCCCTTTGGCTTTTTGTTTTGCATAAAATAAACATTAATTAATATAAATATTGGATTTTCAGCATATTTTTCTCCAATGTGTGGCTTTTTTGCAGCGTGAGAATCAGAGAGAAAAATGTTGTTATACTGTTTGATTGTTAAAAAACTTTCATGAATGTTTGAAAATTTGGGCTCTTTTTTTTTGATTGAAGAGCGCAGTGTGTTTAAAAGTAATAAGCTGGTTCAGGGTCGTAGGTCATCTCTCACTCCGCTGTAGATGATGAGGCCTCAGTCCAAATGCACCATAAGAGCCTTTATAATAGAGAAGAACAGAGTTCACTCCACAATAACAAGTGCACCGTCGCATAATGGACAGAAAATTGATGCATTTACCAACCAGGACAAAAAAGGAAAAGAGACGGACGACGGTGCGTCCTGCTGAGAGGAGAGGAACTCTTTCCTGCGCTGTGTTTTGTTCAGAAGTGGACAATGGAGCTTAATTGAATAGAAGAGTGTGGCCATTTTCGGAGTGTTTTCTTGGCTGTTATCGTGATTGCGGGTTGCTGTGTATCTCTGGGGCTTTGTGTCCACCGTTTTTACGGACAAACACAAAACCCTTTGGCATTAAAAGCAGAGAGAAATACGCTTAAAGGGCCGTATCCTGCAATCTCCTGTGTGTTTTTGGCCCTGAAGTCCATTTAGCGATCAAGTCCATCTTACATGCAAAGATTCGTGGCAGACAGTGGTTCAGTTTGTGTTGTGTTTAAACCCCCAACCGCTAGATGGCAGTATTGTAAACTTTCTTCAGATATTAGACCTTTTCTTTCACTCAGATTTTATGCATATTTTTAATACTTAGTTTACCTAAAATTAGATTTCAATAATCGCAAGATATCGCCTTGCTTACAGTATCGCAATATGTCACAATATATTGAATCGTAACCCTCGTATCATGGTACATATACGCATCACCAGGTTTTGCCAATGCACAGCCCTATAATACAATACGATATAATATAATATAATATAATTGTCAAATATGCTCCAAAACACAGAGTGAGAATACTAATAATAAACAGTTATGTAATTTTAATTTGCCATAGTCAAATTCAGAATTTTATTAATTTATTTACTTATTTTCTTTTATTTTTTAACCACAAGTGATGCTGTGATACAGTTTAAAGTGTGGTGTTTTCACCATATTCAGTCAGAATTAGGCAAAAACTGAGTCCTTTAAATATCTGGTTGCAATGTTCTAAGAGTGTAATGCAAAATAAATAAAAGATCGTAAAAAAATAAGGAGTAAATGACGTTGTGGAAGCAATAAAACATCTTAAAAGTCATAATAACTAAGTCTTAGAAGTTATTACATTACATTTTCTATGCTATTTCAAATTGTCTTACAGGATTGCATTGTTACATAATTACATTTACATTTGACATTTTGCCTCCTCCTCATATCAACTCTACAGCCTCTGAAACTGTTTGTTTTGATGACAAAAATGACAAAAACATGGTAAAAATGTAAAAGATTGTTCTTTCCTGTCAATTTTTCTACATGTTTTAACAAACCACGAGTCAGAAACAATAAAAAATTGCAACATATTTGCAAATATCACCAGCTGTTCTGGCCTCTAAGGGTTTATCACACATTTTAGGTGGTTTTAAAGTGAGATACATCGCTGTATGTTGGCCTTATGGTTATTTTAATGGTTTTAAATGGGCCATTGTCTTGGTGAGAAGGCCCAGCTGGACGAGCCTGGAGCAGAAAGGCAGCAGAAATTGACGGCTCTCCGAGGACAGGTTTCATGATCGTGTTCAATCACTGCCTCGCTGCCCACTCCAAAAGGCCACTCCTCCAACCAGAATGGTCCGCGCTGGGAAATGAACGACGCTTTTGAGTGTAATAGTGAAGCTCTACTCCAGCAGCCTAATGTCAATGGAAAGTCAATATTAATTTTCCCCTGGCCAAAAGCCGCCGAGGAGCTCCAGCAGAGCACCGGCCATCTGTGATAACCGCGTTGATAGATGGGCTACTGAGCAGGCTAACACACTTGGACTAGCGGCTACTGCATCTGCCACAAGCAATTATGCTAATGCTAAAGCCATTAGCCCTCGATTAAGATGTACTAAGTGCCTATAAGTAACATGGGTGACTTTAAAAATCAAGATTTAACCGATATTGACAGCATTAGCAGCATTAATGACTGGAAATGTAACATCGCTCCTGTTCAATGGCTAATCACCCTCTTTAAGCCCCGCCCACAAATGTGTTTACATATAACACAGTCGGTTATTCATTCAGCCTAATGAGAAACTGTGGAACAGACTCAGTTTATATCACAATACCTACATTTAGAGTCGGTTATTCATTCAGCCTAATGAGAAACTGTGGAACAGACTCAGTTTATATCACAATACCTACATTTAGAGTCGGTTATTCATTCAGCCTAACGAGAATCTGTAAAACACGAAATCTTATTCTTCTTAATATAAAATTACTGTAAGATTATTGAACTTATTTCTACACTTTCATCAGAACAATAGCAGAACCCTTTTTGGTGCTATAGAGGACCATCTACAGCACATTCTCCATCAAACTCAAGAATGATTTCATGATGAAAAGAAGCATTTAATCATGGAAAGGGTTCTTTGAGTGTTCAGGGTTCTATATAGAACCATCTTCTTTACCAAAGAAACCTTGAGGAACCATCTTTTTTCCGTGTGTAGCTGAGGAAACAGGACGGCCGTGAATCAGACAGACCACCGTGTGGATGAATTACAGGAGCTGTTGTCTTGGCGGAGGGAGCGGCGGCGCTGACAGTGACGAGTAGGCCGGCGTTAGCGGAGCTGGCTTTGGGGTCGGACCGGCTCTTATTATTTTGATGGAACCGCCCTGCTGCCCTCGCTGCCCTTCTCCGGAGTCCGAAGATTCATCAGCCTCCCTGTGAAACGAAACATAATGGAGAAAACGGCCGCTGGGCGATGGAGATTGATTCAGAAGAAACACGAGTGCTAATCAATATGGCTGCTCGCGCGATGGAGCGAAGCGTTTCCCCCTCAGATAGCCGAGCCCGCCGGGGGGAGTCGGCTGACAGGAAACACCCCCTTTATAATTTATGACACTGTGTCAAATCCAGGAATGATTTTCTGCACACGGAGAGTTCGTCACGTCACGACTGGAGCAGCTTTTTGTCTTCAGTGGTGAAAACGGACAAACATTTTTATCATCTGATATAAAACTGAGCTCAATGTTCAATATTTACACCCAATCAACACCACTCCCCTCCAGGCTCCGCCCACAAATGTGTTCTCTCATAGCTGCTGTTGAGTTTGGACAACATTTACAGAACACTGGTAAAAAAAATCCCATTAAACTCCCATTAAATTAATTTAGTATCATTACATCAGATCGAATGTTGTAGATAATCCAGTCTAGACAAGTTGGCAACAACTTAGCAACCATGCTACCAACACATTCTCCATCAATCTAAAAAACCATTTCACCATGCAAATAACCGTTTAAGCATGAAATGGGTCTATATAGAATGGTTCTAATACATTACTAAAGAACACTGGAAGAACTTTTAAGAGTGCATAAAAGTGCCACTTTTAAAAATGCTATCAAAACTAAAAATGAATGTAAAAAAAAAATCATCTCTTAGCAAGTGAAAAATATTAAATACATTTATCTACAACTCCATTTCAAAATAAGTCACCACTCTGTGAACGACTGCACCATCAAATAGTGCAACAACTCAAGAATAACGTTTCTCAACGTAAAATAGTAAAGAACTTTTGTTTTTCATCATCTACGGTACAGAATATCATTAAAAGACTCAGAGGATCTGGAGAAATCTCTGTATGTGAGGGTCAAGGCCAAAAACCAGTATTTGCTGACCGTGATCTTTGGGCCCTCAGGCAGCACTGCATTAAAAACAGACATGATTCTGTAGTGGAAATCACTGCATGGGCTCAGAAACACTTCTGAAAACCACTGTCTGTGGAAACAGTTCATCACTGCATCCACAAATGCAGGTTAAAACTCTAAAACACAAAGAATAAACTTTTTCAGGGAAGGCCTTGATTAATTCAGCAAGACGATGTAAAACCACATTCTGCATGTATTACAAGCAGAATGTGTTGTAATACATTAAAAGAGTCCGGGTGCTAAACTGACCTGCCTGCAGTCCAGACTGGTCACCACTGAGAACATTTGGCACATTATGAAATGAAAAATATGACAAAGCAAACCTCAAACTGCTGAAAATCCTATGTTAAGCAAAAACAGGAAAACATTTCACTTTCTAAACTACAGCAGTGTCTCCTCCGTTCACAAACACTTACAGAGTGCTGTTAAAGAAGAGGTGATGAAACACAGTGGTAAACAGGCCCCCGTCCCAACTTTTTTGGAATGTGTTGTTGATTTGCACATCATTGTATTTTGCTTTTATTTACATTTTGCACAGCGTCCCAACTGTTTTTGGAAATGGAGTTGTAATTTCTCATACTGAGATATTTTTTACTTGTTTTAAGGAATTTTATCTTATAAAAAAGCATCTTATTTCACTGAAACAGGCCAAATTATCTGCAACGTGTCTGAAAGCAGAACTGATCTGACCACAGAACTGTTACACTTTTACTGGATAAAAATAACACAAGTAAAAAACTGTAGAAATAAGTTCAATAATCTTATAGCATCCCTGTACTAAGAAGAATAAGATTTTGTGTTCTCTCATTAGGTTGAATGTGAATTTACATATTTGGGGGTGGAGCATGGAGACGGCACAACATAACTGATTAAATATATGATTATAATTATTAATCAGGTTTCTTACATCATTTTATGGTGATGCACTAGTGATTTTGTCTCAGTAAGATTTCCTCGTCCCATTCGAAACAATGGAATAAAATAACTTCACTCAGTAAAATGACTTAAAAGTTTAAATCATCTTATAACATTTTCATAACAGTCTCTTAATGGAGCTTCATTGACTACATTTAAGGCGACTTCACGCTTTTGTACTGTATGTGAATAAAACTGAGCTGGAAGCTGAACTGAACCTCATGCTGAGTCGGGCTGCGCTGCTGAAGCTTTGACAGCACTAAATTTCTGGTGTATTTTTGTTGAAGAAAGGCTGCCGTTATCAAAGGTTCAGGGAGCAAAACTGTAGCCACTCTTTAGAAAGCAAATCGCTTCCCTCCTGTTAACCACCAGCGACTGAAGGCTGGGCTGAATAAGACCGGGCTGTCGAAGACAAACCCTCACTCGTCACAAACTAGCCGCCTGTCCGGCCCGTCGATGGGGAAATGGGAAACAACCTCCTGGTTGCCATGACTCCTCAGTTTCTACAAGTTGCCATGGCAACAAAGCAGTAGAGCTTTTTATAATCAATAAAACAGTGCGAGGAGGCCAGACCACCTGAGCCAACAGCACTGAATACAAACAGCCTGTCTACTAAACTTCTGACAAAATAACCGACACTGTGCACTTCAGTGTTTAAAGGTGCAGCGTGTAAGATTTAGTGGCATCTAGTGGTGAGATTGCAGATTACACCCAGCTGAATCCCCCTCCCTCACCCCTCCCTTTCCAAGCGTGTAGTAGAACCTACGGTGGCCGTCAGGTTTTCTGCTGTCGCCTGTCCCGATTTCGTTTCACGTCTTTCTGTTTTCTCTTCTCTGACGGTGAGGATTCTCCCTCTCTCACTTTTTCTTGTGCTAAATAGTAAGTTTGATCCTCCATTTGTCAAAATTTGGCTCTGAAACTTCTCACAACACAAAATGGTCAGCAGCACCGGCAGCAGCCACTGATTCTTCTTCTTTCTACGTCTCCCAACTGGAGCTACAGCGCCACCAAATACAAGCTGCTACTTCAGTATAAAAGCGTGAAAGGCGCCCTCTAGAGTCAGTATTTGTCCACTATGGGCTACTGTAGAAACATGGCGGCGCAACATGGCACCCTGTGTTGGAAGACTATGTAGATATGAAGCGCTCGTTATAAGATAACGAAAATACACCGGGTTGTAGTTACAGGTGATTATTCACTAATAAACACATGGTTTTGTTTACTGTATTCCATTTCTGCTGATAGATCGCGCTGCTCATTTAGTGTTGTTACTGTTAAGTTTAGTGAAAACGCCCAAATGTAGCCAATCAGCCAAAATATGTTTGGTGTCTGAAGTTTACTTCTTCAGTTTTAGCGCTGGAGATACGAGGCTAATGTAGCTAACAATGAATGTAAACTTACCGCACCAATTAGCATGGTGCTAACTGCGTGACATACTTTAATCCATAAAAACCTAAAGCTTTGGTACAATTTACTGTAGTTCATCATTCATTAGGCTACATAAACCCTTCATGGCAACTGACATCAACCCTACATAAACATTTATAAACATTTGTTCTGAGGTGCGTCATCAAGGTGGAAAAATACAGGGGGTCAATAAAAATAAACATATTATGATGTTATGCACAGTCAAACACATCGGGCGCTTTTTCACCACACGGTACGGCTCGACTCGACTTCCACAGCCATGGAAGTTTGATCCAGTACTTACAGAGTTTAAATATATTTTTACATTTTATTGTAAAACACTTATTGTAAAATACTTAGTCTGTAAGAATTTTACTTTTTTAATTTATTATAAAATACTTATTGTAAAATACTTAGTACTAAATACTAATCTTAATACTTTACAATATTTAAATGATTGTAGAATACTTTCTCTGTAAGAATTCTTTACTTATACTTACAAAAGTATAATTTTTTTATTTATTTTAAAATACTTATTGTAAAATACTGTGTAAAATGTTTTACAGTATTTACAGAGTTTAAATGTATTTATTGTAAAATACTAACTCATTGTAAAATACTTAGTCTGTAAGAATTCTACAATACTTCGAGTTGAAATTATTTTTTAATTATTATAAAATACTTACCTATGGTAAAATACTCTGTAAGAATTTTACAGTACTCACAGTTTAGATACAACTAGCAAGATAACTACATTAAACAAAAATTAACTAAAAATTAAAGAATGTATTTTTTTCACAGAAGTCATTAGGCCTCGTCTGAAGATCTAGAAGGTTCTGAGGGTTCCCCACTGGATTAAGGCCTGCAGTTAGCACCATGCCCTTTTATAATAAAAGTCCCTACGTCTTAAACACTTTCTTTACTGAGCGGTTTATGTACAGATTTGGTTCTTTATTCTTAACCAGAAGATCATTGGGTCTGTGTTCTCTTCACTGCATGTCCTTCATTTAATCACTCAACTGAATGTTGGTGTGTTTTTATTTATTTATTTATTTTACTGTTTATCCATTTATTTCCACCAGCCGTCCGCTGACACTTTGATGAATGGAGGCTGGGGAGAGACGGCTGTTTGTGTTCGGTAAAGGACGCTCGCTCGCTTTTGAACCCAAACGTCCTTCTCAAAGTGAGTCAGTGCGCTCCAGTCGCGGCGCTAAGTGTCTCTATTGGAAATCGCGAAAAAGGCCTGGACGTAGATTGATGGGATCGTGTGTGAGGCGTCCAGGCGACTGAGCTGGTGCGTTTGCGATGTAGCTTTTGTGTTCGATGTCTGTCAGAAAGAGTCATTATTGTGTGGAAGTGGCTTCTCTTCACAGCGACAGAGATTCTGCAGTAAAGTCAAGGCCGGTTCTCCACGCGTGTCCTCGTCAAGCATCGGACGATCAACTCAAAACCCATAACAGCGATCAAAGAGAGACGTCCACCAATTCAATAGACAGGAAAGAGCTGCTGGTTAACACTGACAGCACTGACAACCCGTGATTAAGGAGCTTATAGAGAGTGTCAGTGTGAATTCAAGGCCTCTGAAGTTTGATTAAAGCGATAGTTGCACACTTTCTCCTGTTATCCTAAATGTAGCTGATCAGCAGAGACATGTTTGGTGTCTGAAGTTTGCTTGCACTGAAATTCTGCCTGATGACAAGAGAAAAAAAACAGAGATGCTGTCAGGAAAAGCAAAACTGAAATAGGACTGTGATGAAGTGTCAGAATCTAATGCTTAAGAAATTGAGTGGTAATGAAAACGAGAAATAGTGATTAAAACTGAGCCGCTCAGCGCAGACACGGTCAAACGGTTTGATCAGGAGGTCAGCGCTGAAACTCAAATAGCTGCGTTCAATACGCTCTTTAACTCACAAGCTTTTAACGTTATATTATTTGTGTGTGTGTGTGTGTATATATATATATATATATGCTATGTTCACTTGACTTAAGCAAACTGTGGAAATGTATTGCTCTTTTTATTGTACAATTGAGCTGGGTTCACACTTTTAAGAATAATTTTAAAATGTATTTCTTTATTTTTATCTTTTTTTATTTTATTTACATTATTATCTTGTTTTTTTGTTTTGTTTATTATAGTTTATTTTTACATTTCTCGTATTACTCTTATATCGCTTGTCTTTAAAGCTCTTTCAGCTGCGACCTGTAAGAAAGTGCTTTACAAATAATTAAAATTCAATTACACATTTTCACCACAGAGGTCTCCAAATCCCCAAATCTTACATAGTGCAGCTGTAAGTAATCTCCAATAGATTTGAATAAGTGGTTTCTGACACTCTATGACACACTGTTATTTGTAAACAAGGACCAAATAATCTCTTAGTGCATAATGTAGTTGTTTTGAGCAATTTGGGATGCTAATAATGCACTAAACCAAGTTATTGTTATTGTAAAAAAAAATAATAGGGATTCATGCCAGGCTCTTAGAAAGGTTTGCTGTGATTAGATGGTGTAGTGAGTAACACTACATGCTTGTTTGTTGGAGAGGTTGGGGTTTAAATCCCCAACCTGGCAGTAGAGTTTGTATTTTTGGCTGCCTTGGGAAAAACTCTTCGTTTGTTTTCCTCTGAAACACTTACATTGTCTCTATTAACCCTCTGTGGTCTGAGGACGTTTTCTTGATTTGTGCACATCTTAAATTTACCTTTAAAGTCACTTGCAAATAACATGATTCTCACGTGTTTCATATCTAAATGTTCAGAACAATCTCAGCTCTCTCTGTAATGAGGCCACGTTTGACCTGGAGCTCTGTGTACAGAGATAAATCAGCGCTAAAGCTGAAACACTGTCTGATTTTAGAATTTTAATATCTCTTGTGAAACAGCTTTTCTGATGTGGACGAATTGTTTTGGTGTTGAAATGTGTTTACCAAAGTCTCAGACTCACAAAAGTCGTGGAATGTATGAATAAAATATTAGAAAAATGTTTTCCTCATCACTACTTTCCAAAACCGCTGCAGCAGCTTCAGCAGCTGTAAACTCTCTGTACGCCGTTTCACATGAGTCTCCGATGTGGACTGAATGAAGAATGAAGGGTTTCCAGCGTGATGGTCAGTCCTTAGTGATTTCCTGAGTGTCCATCGGTCAGTTTCACACAGAATGTAGACAGACACACCAATCCACCAGCTCCACACGGTGAGAGGCAGATGACGTGTATCTCAGCCCCTCCTTATAGGCTCATAACTCCGGATGTGAGTCTCGTATGATCTCGAGATAAGATGGAATGGAAAGGGCGACTCTACAGATTCAGGAAGTGTTTGAACTGGATTTCTGAGCTGGATCATCACGTCACGCATTCGTCAACCCCAGGGTTAATAAGAGTGGTTGCAAAATGCTGTAAATTAAATCTAGTTTAATCCACATTAATGTTGCCTGTTTTTCCTCTTTAGCCCCCCAAAATGTCTGTGCACAGGCCTGTCCTTGCTTTGAGACCATTACAGCATATATAAACAATGCTAGACAGAAATCTGTGTTTTTAAAGCTGCTGTAAAGACACACATCTCCCTCTAAAGCCACAGAGGGTCCCTCACTCCGTCTTTATATGGTGACGATAAAGGAAAAAGCAAACCTCTTAACACTTATCTACATGCTGACTTTAGCACAGAGACGCTGGAGCTTCATTCTGCTGTAAATCACAGTGAAAAGGCCAATATAGCTGTCAGACGGAGGAGGAGAACGACGGGAACCAAGTACTCAGCGGGTCAGCGAGCCAGGGAAGGATTTATATGCTGCACTGTCTGCTAAAGTCTGCTAAAAATACACGCTAAAGGAACAGTCCAGCAAAAAAACAAATTTACCCTGTCTACACACCCCCCACTCCAAATATACACCCTTAAAAAGATGGTTCTTCAATGGTTCTAGTAAAGAAAATGGTTCTATATAGAACCATGGACACTAAAGAACATTTGCATAATTAACAGGTTCTTTGCATCATGAAAGTGTTCTTCAGGCTGATGGAAAATATGTTGTACATGGTTCTGTATAGAACCTGTTATGAGGTCAAGCTTGTCACAATAGAAGAACCCTTTTTGTTTATAATATATAGAATCACTCAGTTGTCCATCACGGTGAGCGAAGCTGGTAAACTATAAAACAGCCTGCATAAAAAATAACAACAACACCAATAATAACAACAATATTATAAAATCTACGTTTCTTGTTTTCCCCTTTGTGAGATTTGTAGCTCATCATGTTTTAGAAATAAAGCCACTCAGTAAAAAGGGCCTCAAAAGTCACTAAGTCTAGCGGCTGAGGCAGGAATGAGGCAGCGACACAGAAGATTCAGTGGTTTATGAGCCCATAATTTATATTCATTTCAATATTTTGGCAGGAAAAAGACCCTGTGGCTACAGAAAAAATGGTTTTAAACAGCACCAAAAGGGGTTCTGCTGTTGTATACAAGCTTGACATTTGTAACAATAGCAGAACCCTTGTTGGTGCTATATAGAACCATATACAGCACATTGTACATTTATCTGAAGAACCATTTTAACATGCAAAGAACCATTTAAGCATGCAAGTAGATATAAAAAATAAAGCGATGAGCCACTTGAGGCCGAGCGTTACAGTGATTTTATCAGGAAGGGTGCTGTTAGTCATGATGCAGTGAGGAGTAAAACCCCCTTCCCTGTGGTAAAATCACTGTAACGCACGGCCTCAAGTGGCTTATTGCTTTTAACAGCGGCCAACATAAAATACGATTAAATACACAATTTTTCAGGAAATAATTAAAGTTATCATTAATAATAATTATTGACATGAACACATATTCCGCCAAGAAACAAGGAGAATGTTCAGTCGTCCATCGCTGTTCACTGCGGTCATTTCTTGAACCTTTTAGCTTTTTGTCGTGTAACAGTGAACATATGATCACACAGCACTGTTTAATGCAGAACCTTTGCTTTATAAGTACTTTTTGGTACCAAATCACCACCGCGAGTCTTATTTAGCACCAATCCAGCGGTGCCCTCTTCTCACACTGGGGCTGAATCTCAAACGGCTCCCTGCTCCCTACATAGTGCACTACGTAGGAGTTTAAATACTGGATCCTGCAGCCCAACAGAGCAAAATACAGCTGAGAAACAGTCATTTGGGATTCAGACTCATCCACACTCGATACATGATGCACTGTTTGACTGTAGAGGCTGGAATATCTAAACGTTCATATCTAGAACACTATTTAGGGAGTACAGAGCCGTTTGGGGATTCAGTCTGGTTTGACGCGACTTTCTGACTGAAACAGGAACATTTGAAGTGTGTAAAACATTCAGGTGACATTTTTGGACTTTATATTGCCGTTTTTCAGTGAATCACACTGTAAGTCTGTGATATTAATGATGGGGTTTACTATCTTTGCTATCTTTTAGCCTGTTAGCTAGCTGACCAGCCCAGTTCTAGTTAAGAACATAAGTCGCCAGCCGCCCAGTTTAAGCAGAAAACGGGTTCTCACTTCATCAGTGCACTCGGTGCTCCATAAGAGCAGCATTAGAGTCAAAGATTATTCGTTAACAGCAGTCATAGGTGTGTGTATATCATGGATTTTACAACGGCTTCAAACACGGCTCAGCCAATCAGATTGTAGGACCGGAACTATCCGTTTTATAATCCAGATTATACAAGATATGGAAGATGATAGTCTATATGTGCAGGTATAGATTTGTTAGATTAAAATTACAGTAAGATCAGAACTTATGGACATAAATGTGGAGGCGTCTCCATTTCTCACAGTAAAAAGACTAAAAAGGCCTGTTCTGGTCA